>NW_028289058.1:0-163750 GCF_059628265.1 Tinamus guttatus
GATTCTTCATTTCAACTTATAATTTTAAATTGAATGACGTCAAGGGGACATAAGCAATTTTCCTCACCTCAGAGCATTTTTAAGATCTTTTTAAGTTCTGTCTTTTTGATGGCTAGCAAGCCTAGGGCACTTGCCCAAGAAGTAGGGCAGCTGGTCGCACCTAAATTAGTGGAGATAATTTTTATTTTCATACTCTAATCAAGTTTTAGATTTGTTCTTTGGAAGAGGAACTAAAAGTCCTTTTAGGTAACATTAAGTAGTTGTATATTTCACTGTAGCGGTGAAGACATTTTAAATGGTATGCATGATGATTCCTTCTTCTAAATTCATATAATAGTATTCCGAAGTTTTCATGATAGAAACCAGCAGGTGCTTCTAAAGGATTCCCTTCTCCATCCTTCGTCCCACTCTTGCTTACAGTTTTCGTTGTTCACGTATAGCAGAACAAAAAAAGACCCACAAATTTGCTGATGTTCTACCTGGGCGTCCTGGCAGATGTTTTTTCCCTGGATTGGTATTGTCAAAATCTCTAGCTAAGTATTTTTACCTGGTATCTTTATCCAGAATTTTTGCCTTTATCTTTACCTGGACATCCTTCCAGGTCTTTCATTAAGAACAGTCAGAAGTTCTTTTGTCGAAGAAATTCCTCTTCTCTGTAGTGTGCTTAAAATCCTCATGGCTTCTGCTGCAAGGCAAAGAATGCTGTATCAACCTCCTAGATAAATTCAATTACTAAAACTCTCTGTTATGCAGCTCTTCTTTTTTGTTACTTTTTTTCTTTGTTTCATTGCAAAACCATCCTTTTCTTGCTTCGCTTTGCCCAAAACTGGTGATACCAGAAAGAAGGCGTCCTCCTCCCAAGACAGATGAGTGATAATTGTAAGAGTGACAACTGGTCCCAAGGAAAACAACGTCCCAAACGTTATCAACTGACTGTTTTGCAGATATCGATGAGTGTGCCTTAAAGACCCACACGTGCTGGAACGACTCTGCCTGCGTGAACCTGGCAGGGGGCTTCGATTGCCTCTGCCCGTCTGGCCCGTCCTGCACAGGTGACTGTCCCCACGAAGGCGGCCTGAAGCGCAACGGGCAGGTGTGGACGCTGAGGGACGACAGATGCTCCGTTTGCTCCTGCAAGGTGAGGGTCTTCAAAGCCTTCGAAACCACCAGGGCAGGGGTGGTTGGGCTCTGCTGTAGAACCTAGGTATTTGCTGGGACTTTTTGTTTGTTTGTTTGTTTTGCCCTGTGCACAACAACAAACAGAGCTGGAAGCAGCAAACCCTGTAAGGCTTTGACTACAACCCTCAGCGGCCAGAGCCACCAGCTTGGCTGCACCAGCGGTCATAGTGGTGGTAAAACTGTCCATGGTCGTCACAGCAACACCACTAGCCATGGCATCAGTAAAACTGTGGCCCATGGAAAAGCCAGGACATAGAGAGAGAGAGAGGTTGAATTATCCATCTTCATATCTTCAAGCTTGAGAAGAGGGGAAGGGCTGCTTGGAAGTAACAAGCAGCTGAAAGCTTCCCCGTTTCTGCACTGCTGTAGTGTAGCAAAAGAAAAATCAAGGCTATGGGATGAATGGTTTCCACAAAGTGCACTGCTGTTTTAGGCTCCAGTGGGGATATATTCTTGTTAGCTGCTGTATTTTTCACTACAAGTAGCCTCAAGCTCCCCAAAACTCCTCCCTGCAGAAACTGAATCATGCAACTCTGCTGAATACTTATCAAGCTTTTATTGTAATCTTGGGGAACTGGCTGGCTTCAAAAAAGATTTCTAGTCAATAGAATAAAGAGTTTAATATATGTGAAGACATCTGGTCTGCCTTTGTAGAATGTATTGTATTAGTATTCCCCTTTTAGATTGCTTGTAAATTGTTTCATTTGCCATTTCTCACTGCACTTATGTCTTATGTTGAATGCACTTATTAGTAAATGAAAATGCACAAAATGATTAACTAGCACACAGATATTTTAAAATAAGCCTGGCACTGTTTGTTGCTGTGACTCTTCCTTTTTATCTTCCTCGCTTTCCGCTTTCTGTTGTTTTTACCCTTTGTGAATAGAAATTTGCATTTTCTTTCATCCCAGCATCTCCCTTGTTTCAGGAGCCAAATTCTTGTCTGTCAAACAGGAAAAACGGGGAGAGTGCCTCTCCATCATATCCTGACTGGGACATGAAGTACTCATTCAGTGATTTTTGGTTTTGTCTTTCTGTTTTGTTTTTAAATCTGCTCTTGAAACGTTATTTCCGAAATTGTGAGAGCTTCCAGTCCCCCAGGCCACTGTGAGCGCTGTCCCTGCCTGACTCTTCTGCAACCTGCTTGGTTTATACTGAGCAAAAGGACAGGGGATCACCATATCCTCCCTCCTGCTGCTTATTCCAGCACGGGAACCATCTTGCATCCCTTGCTCCCATAGGAGACAAGTCAGCACTGCAGATTTAAAATGCTGGGTTTTCTTGGCTCGTCTTTTCCTGCAGTTTTTCGAGGAGAGGTCAGGTGGATGCAGTCTGGGCAGCAGATGGGCCATGTGGAGCCCCTTTCAAAAAAGTTTTTGCTTGAAATCTGGGGCAAGGGAAATAGAGCTGAAGGCTCAAGTTTTTTGGGTAAGATTATTTGTGGGGCGGGACGTGAGAAGTTACAGGACTGAAGCACCAGGGATGATCCCGGTGTTTTGTCAGCCACAGGCTCTTCAGACCATCCTCGTTCGTCTGAACAAGGACAATGTTTACCAAAACATAAATTCCCTAAACTTAATTAGTCGACTGTATAATTAGTATATAAACGTAATAGGACCTTAATTGTGCCTCTGCGTGTCAGGTTTTCCTTTGCTGAGTAAAATTGTGCTCATGCCATTAATGCTTGCAAGGAGCGTGGCAGCGATTCAGCGGGGACACTGGGGAGGGACAAGGACTGGTGAGATGATGTATAGGATTATCCCATCAAAAGAAGATAAGTTGTTTTCTGTACACTTCCCCATTTTCATGGTAGAGAAGAGCTTAAAAAATGCAATGCTATTATAGAGCTGCAAAAACACAAGGTAAATGCTGTAGCTTGAGAGACTTTGTGTCGTTGCACTATGGGGATAAACGTGATTTTTGGAAGGCATGGAACTGAGGAAGGGGTAGATAAAGCACAGATGATTAAAGAATAAAGAGAGTAGATCCATTGCTACTATTGAATAAAGAATATAACAGCATTGCCAAAATGTCTCTGGCAGAAAAGAAATCTGGCAAAAAAAATAGAATGTCAAAACTCCAAATAATCACCTCACCGTTAACCGTGCTTTCATTTTTTCAGTCTACATGTGGCATATTGGTATTTTGGCTCCCTTACAAGAAGCATATAACTTCAAACATGGTAGTCCCTCCAGCTTTCCTAGCTGGAATTAGAATAAATTTGTTTTTCTCTGATGCAAAGGGAATATGGCCTTTTCTTTTTATATGCAAAAGTAATTCTTCTGTTTATCTCAAACAATTCTGTTTAATGCTCTTTACCAAAACATGCCATCCAATATTCTAAGTAAATATTTAGCAAAAGCAGGAGAAAATCATATTTTGGAGAGCCTGTGAAATATAGAAAGCCTTCTTTAAACGTGGGTAGGAATATAGTGGTGATGACAGTTTGGAGTCTGTATAGCTTTAAGTGAATATACAACAGGTCCAAGTCTAGAACAGAACCAGCGGTAAACTCAGGTTAAAGAATGATTAATATCACGGGATGTTTTTTGCTCCTTCCATGCTTCTATGATGTTAAAGGCACCATCTTCATAATTTTACCTTATTTATATATTCAAGTTATTTCCTTCATAATGATACTGCTATTTAAAATAGTCCTAAACGATTGTAATGCTAATGGATCAGAGGGAGGGAAGAACACTCAGCAAGTTTGTTCATGCAAGAGGGTACTATTAGGGCTTAATTTTGGAATTAAGTTTAGGATTTAAGTTGAGGAGTTTCCTTAGGAATTAAGTTCCTAAGCGTAGTGTTTTCTGAGATGAAGATGTGCCAAAGATGAATCTACCACGCAAAGACCATCTGGATGATACCTCTGTGGTGGCCTTTCCTGGAGTGCTCTTTGGCGGCCTGGGACTGATGGCAGGACAACCTTGCTCTCCGCAGGATGGGAGGATTTTCTGCCGGAGAACGGCCTGCGACTGCGAGAACCCCAGCGCCGACCTCTTCTGCTGCCCCGAGTGCGACACCAGGGTCACCAGCCAGTGCCTCGACCAGAGCGGGCACAAGCTCTACCACAGCGGGGACAACTGGACCTACAGCTGCCAGCAGTGCCGCTGCCTGGTATGGTAACACGTTTTGGAGGGGGAAAACAAACGTGCTGCCTTTTTTTTTTTTTTTTTTTTTCTTTCAATCCCCCTAATGCTGGAAAAAGTTGTGCAGTGTCACGTGGTGGGAAAAAAATTATCTTATCAAAAAGATTAAGGAATACTGAAATTGCTAGACAAGCGTGCAAAATAAAAAGCACAAAATAAAGACAATTTCTTAGATGCTGAAGGCACACATTAGACAGTGTAGAAGCTCTAATTCTTGCACAGGTACACTTAATGCAGCAATAAACCTCATTAATTATTTCCCTTTATAGCTGTCTGTATAACATTATGCTTATAAATGACATTAATCCCAAGACCATGACAGTATCAAACAGTATTTACAGTGTGTTTTACAAGTTAGTATTTCTTTGGCTAATTTTGTGACTAAGTGGACAGATAGACTAAAAGGCAGCAATGCACTACAACAATGCTATGTCTGCAGTTTTGAATCACAGTGCTCGCACGGTTGTTCCTGCTAAGCACTTGACCAAAACAGATTCAGTTTATGGCCCTGTTTTAGGGCATTGAATCCGCTTCAGTTTTGGTTAAATTAAACGTTTCTCTTAAACAAGATGTGATGTTTCTTGCGGGCTAATAAATGGCGAAAAAAGAGAATAAAACTAAGTCAAGGAGCTTTATGTCAATTTTTATAGGAAGGAGAGGTGGATTGCTGGCCTCTTCTGTGCCCGAATCTGAACTGCGAGTACACAGCAGTCTCGGAAGGGGAGTGCTGCCCGCACTGCGTGAGTGACCCCTGCCAGGCCGATAACATCACGTACGACATCAGCAAAACCTGCCTGGATGGCTACGGGGTCCCCAGACTCAGTGGCTCCGTATGGACCATGGCCGGATCTCCTTGTACAACCTGCAAGTGCAAGGTACGGAGGGCATGGTGCGAATGGGAACGCGTGAATTCTGAGGAATACCTCAAAATGGAGCTGCTTTCTGGCCTTGGGAGCTCATGTCAAAAAACAGATAAAGTATCCCTTTTACTGATGTTAAGTCTGCCAGAATAAGGTTCTCTGAAAGTTAAATTGCAAATTCTGTGTTTTGTATCACTCTCAGGAAAACCTGCTCTTCTCTTGCTATTTGACAAAAAGTACCAGACAGGATTATGAACATGTTGTTTTGCATTATATAACATCTTCCACAACCCTTCTGCTCGCAGTGCGAAATGGAGCTGTTGCTCCAGGGCTTTAATTTTTTGAAGTTAGCTTTGCAGTCATTCTTCAGAGTTCTTTCTTATTCTGTTGCATTGGATTAAAAAACAGAAGAAGGAAAACAGGCATGGTTGGGGGTTTTAGTGGCTATCATAGTTTCAGTGCATGAAAAAGTTTTGTAAATGGCTCGATGTAGCAGAAATAAATCTTAATGATAGAGTTAACTCCAAAACCATCTGGCGTTTTCCACCATGCATTTTGCTGTGAATTGAGGATCCAAGCTGTGGTCTTATTCCAGACAAACTGACAGCGTCTCTGTGTGTCAGATTTGAGCAAAATTCTCTTTTATTCTTCTCTGGCATGGGAGGAAACAAATCCCATCCCCCTCGTCATGGATATTGTGTTAGGTTTTATCATGGGGGATGGACTGCTGAGGCTTCCCCGCCTGAATATCTGTTTCCCATGTGGTTGAGGTTAGTTACAGGTCTTGGTGAGTGGGACTTCTCCCTGCTATAGAGAGACGCAGAGCAGGAAAGGTCAGGGCTATTGAAGATGGCTGTTTAATGGCACCTTCTCAAAAGCCACTACAGCTGAGACCTGTGGGAACATCTGATGGCCTCCTAGGTGGGGATCATGGCTCAGGTGGGTGCTTGGAGTGTGGAGGAGATGCAGCAGAACGATACGGTCTGTACGAGCGGCCCGGCCGCTCGGTGTGCCTGGCAGGATGAATGACACCCGCTTGTGTGTCTGTCTGTCTCTGCAGAACGGGAATGTCTGCTGCTCGGTGGATGTGGAGTGTCTCCACAATAACTGAAGCAGTGAGAGTGGACTGTTGTGGGTGAGGAACACTGCCGGAGTTGCCATCTGAATCGAAGACGTATGAGTTGATGTTTTGTACAACAGACAATTATCAAAGTCTCCGCATGAGGAAGATGTTTGGGAGTTGCCTTTGGGACCTATCACGATGCTCATCCTTGCTAGCCTTGTCTGGGTGACTTACAGCGCATACGAGTCAATGGTTGTTAAAAGTTTTCAGTGGTGTAAATGACACACTTTTGCTGTCGAGACATTTGCAAATATGTTTAAATTATCTCATGAGTAAACTAATGCTGTATTTTTGTTTTAAGTTGTGTATTGACAACATGAGAGGTCAGCTTTTCTTACTTTGCATCAAGATTTTACAGGTGAGACATCCTGTTGTGATTTTGTCCCCATGATATCACATACTTAGTTGCAAGGTCCCTGTCAGTTGTATTTATGAAAATATGTATGTATGTACAGTCAAATTGCATAGTACTTATATTGCACAGCTGTCTGGCATTTTAAAACATTCAAAGATATATTTGATTGGACAGAGTGGAAGTGACCAAACTAAGTCCGTCTTAAAAATTTATAAAAGAATGCCATGAGCTTAATGAAATGGCAGAAAAGCACTTTCTTTTCCAAACATGTGGAGCAGCACCAAGACTCCAGTAATGAGAGGGGAGGGGGAAAAAAAAAACAACAAAAAAACACAACAACCCATTCCACCACTGTTCAGGAAAGAGTTGCTAGCTCTTCTCGGTAGTCTGTTTTGCAAGAGAAACTGCGAATGTTGGAAAGGAATATAATTCCTCTGGGATGTGGAGTGATAAAACAGAGAACCTTAAAATGATATAGCTTCAATATGGTAGGCAGGATTTTGCTTTTAATTATAGTGACATTGAGTTCAAGATTTTCTTTTTGCACTTATGTAAAGTAGTTCTCAACACCGGATGACTTTCCTTACTCAAGTAACATGTAAGAATCAGATTTTCTCTTTTTTATGTTTTGTCACATTTACGATTCAGTTTTAAACTTAGCCATTCACACAGTGTTGCTTAATACCTAAGTTAATACAAAAATATCGATTAAAACTCCTAGCCTTTATCAAGGTGAGATTTTTGGATTCCTTTCAACGTATATCTGGTTCATTTTTTGATGAGGCTAGAGAGTTTGTAGCATTAGAGTAAGAAGATATTTCTACAGTGATGGCATCTACAGCTTAAGTGTCACCTTTTTAACATGGTGTTGTGTTTCGTTCTACTCATTAGTGTCCTGTTCTTTGCTTTTAGTTCACTTACTTAAACACACCGAGTCTTTGGAAAAGAGTACAGAAATAAGTATAGTGATGCCAGTGAAAAGTATATGTTTGTAACTCCATAGTTTCATGCAGGAAGTGTGAGCCTGAACAACAAGAATGAAGTTTGGCTATACAGTGAAAAGCAAAGAGTGTTCTTTTAAGTAAAGTACTGTCATGTTTCTCATAAGGGGGAAAACAATATAAAAAACACTTGCAACGGTTCAGATGATTTTATTGCTGTTTTTATTTATTTATTTATTTATTTAACATGTTTCGTTTTACCTTACAAGTTGTGTGGTAAAGTTAACTTTATTTTCTTAATATGCCCTGTCATTTTCTGCTCCTCATGTACTGACTCTATTTGTGTTGCCCTAATGATTGTATAATAGGGGAAGCAGTTGTGTTTTATATGATACTCAAAGGATGTTTGTAAATCATAACGTCAGTTCATTTTGTATATCACATTGTAAAACCCAATGGTAATTCAGTTGGATGAGATATCCAATGGGCTGAGGTATAAAGGGGAAGAATTTAAAACTTGTGGGCATCTAAATAAACTCCTATGTACAGGTTGCTTCCTTTAGTTTTATTAACAGGATCTAATACACTAATCACTGTGCTAAATCCCAAACTTCTGTTTTCCCTTTCCAGACTTTCAAGGTTGCTAACAGGAGAGAGAGCTTTTTCCCGCAGCGCTAGTATCCAAGTTGTACGAAATGCTTCATTCGTGTGTACATGGATAAAACCAGATATACGAGGCTGTCACGCACACCATTCCTGCAGGTCTGTAAATGGGATTTAAGGTAGCGCAGGATCTGAAAATAGTGCGTTTCCCACTTGCAAGAGCAAAGCTTTATTTGGAGATGTTTGCTGGGAGCTCCAGACCTTGTTAGAAGCCTGGCTGGCAGGAGCAGCAAAGCTCGTGTCTTCCTGCCATTGTGCAGGCTGGTTTCCTTCCAGAACGAAGCTGCAGAGCCGCTTAGCAGAACCTCTCAGTCTCTTCTACGCAGCATTAAGTGTTGGTGTCTCCAGAGCAATACAGCTTGAATTGTTTACACTGAGTCAAAATATTGTCAGAGACTTGCTTATGTTGCATTTTAAGCAGTTTTCCAGACTATGATGAGCTTTTGCCCATCGCTAGTCACATCACGCTCAGAAAATATCTTCACGTACTCAGAAGTGACAGCTTCAGCTCAAACAGTAGATTGAGAGGCAAAATTTAGTACACTCTATTCCTTTGCGACTCAGGTAAGAACTTTGCAAACCTATTTCTTTGGAGGGGGCTTGATGAAGTTTCCTATTAAGAAAAAAAACCATGGGTGTTAAGAGTGAAAAGGCAGCAAAATAGTGATTTGTATTATAATTGAGGTATAGCTAGAAAAAAAGTAGTTTCTAAAAATGTGTACTTTGTGAGATGGCCCTTTTCTCCACTCAGAACATTTGGAAAGGAAAAGTGCAAATGGTTAAGGGACTCGGTTCAAATCTCACTGTAGTTGGAATTTTATAGCTTTTTGTACTTATTTATCATGCAAAAGAATAATTTCTCTGCATATTACATCTGAAGTCGAAAAGAAAAAAATCTAACATCAGTTGAGAAAGAGGAAAGCAAGGTGGCAGGTGCAGTAAACCATATTTGCCTCTGCATTTTAGTAAGAAGTGCGACCCAGGCACTGAGTCCGTCCTTGGTGTCATGTTGTGCCCTGCCTCGTAGAGACACGTTTTGGCTCATTTTGGTCCCCAGCGTGCTTGCAGACTCATCCTTTCTGCTGGCTCCTAAACACATGAACCGTGCTGAGCCCAGTGGCCAAACTAGTCTCTAATGTAACGGCAAAGAAAACCCATCCTGTTTGCACAAAAACTGAATAATATCTGACTGACTCATGAGAATATGTGGGAGATGTGTTAGTCAACTACCTTCCTGTAATACCTATCCCAATAGCTGCCAGTGAGCTTTCAAGTGTAACTGTGAACAGCATTTAATTATTAGCATCTTTCTAATCAGATTGTGATGGCAAGCACAATAACGGCTGTTTTTTCCTATATACAATGATATTTTACTAAACAAAAAGCAAAATGCTACAAGCGGTTACACAAATGGTGAAACAGCTCATAATAGAATTAAATCATGACTCCTGTGAGCAGTATGGAAATATCTCTCATGTAATGGTACTTACCTAATCATCATTAATGAGATGATTTTAAAAGGGCCCCATGATACAGTTCGATGTAACATTTTAAGTGAGTGTTGTGATAAGGCATAATTGTTTGAGGAATATATTCTGCTCTCAGAAGTATATACCTGCCAGAGAGCAAGCATCCCTATTATGGCAGAAGATCCTTAGAGTTCCTCTGGATTAAAACTGTTGTAAGGAAGGTAAAAATCTGGTCCTGATCCTTCTCTTTCTGCACCAAAATACCTGTAGGCAAAAGACTTATACTGTTGAGAATTAAAAGAAAAAAAAAATCCAAGCTAGGGTGACAGAGTTCTTGTACTCATGAGAGGAAAGAACTGAGTGTGAAGTCAACAATAATGTTTCCGTTGGTCATAGACTTCAGGAGAGGTTTTGATTTTCATCAAAAATCATCCTGGTATTGCCTGGTACTTGCATACGCCAACAACATTATCCTTTGCTGATAGGTCACAATACATCTTGTTTGGCTCCCCACAAATAAATGGGGCTCCATGTAAGCAGGATTGGTAGACGCAAAAGGCTTGTATGCCAATAAACTGATGAAAAGGGTTTGCTTTTTTTAATGAAACAGTCACCAGGAGATTTGCAGTATGTAAGAAAAGGATGTCAGCTTCCTAGTCACAAACTGAAACAAACCACCCCCATGCCCCCTGCCTATCCCCTAAACCAAGAGTGACGTTTAAACTCCTTGCTCCTACTTCTGCTGCACAGCACAAGGGATGCCCTGAATCCCGATGAGCGGATTTCTGACCAATAGCCAAATCTTTGCTTCAGCAGTATGTCACACATCATTTAATTTTCTTCTTAAATTTGTTCATGAGATTGTTTTATTTAAGGGAATTAAGTGATCTCAAGTGGTGCTTGGAGACAAGTATTATCATGTTCTTCTTGAAGTCGAAGTAGCTAGAACAGGATCGTACACACTTCCTTGCTGTCCATCTCCACCCAGGCTGGGAGCAACTGCCTTGGAAAAAGCTGGTGAGATAACAGTTTCTTTCAGTAGTTTTTTTTCAAATAACTATTTAAAGAGAACCCATAACATGTTTACCTATTCCAGAGCTCTCTATTATTGTATGCCTTTTTGGCTATATGTGTGCAGGTACAGATATGCCAAGCATGGTAGGTGTGCTCAGATGTTCTGCAGGAGATGGCACCACCACTCAAACACAAAGCAGGGCTCAGAAGTCCACCAGAAAATTGAAATGGGGTTGGAAAGTGCTGTTCCCTGACAGTGCTATTTACCAATATTGGTGACTGCTTGATGAACTATAAATCTGCTTTTGGCATCACAAGCATTTCAGGCATACACCGTTTAACCCAGTGCCTCTTTGTACTGACATTGGCAGGTTTTCTTTTCACACACTTTAATGTTAAATACGGAGATTTGTTTTCTTGCCTGAATATTATCCAAAACCTTATCCTGCACGGCAGAAATAAAAAAAGGAGTTTTGCTATTATAATGCCTGTAGACTAGGATCAGACATTTCTTTACTCTGCCTCTCTGAGGTGAGAATCACGGTGTTGCCCAGTGTGTCTTAAGGTAAGCAGTAACTCTAAGGGTAAACTCTTGCCTCTGAATTTAAGAGTTACCAAATATATGTATTGAAAAAATAAAATAACACCAATCTACAAACTAATTTCCCAGCTTCCCAAGGGCAGCAAAAGGTACATTTAGAGCTGTAAAGACAGACTTCTGGATGGCCACAGGTATGGTTGTTTCCTCACATATGGGTTAAATCATTAGCTGATTAAGTTCACTCCAGGCACACACATCTCTTCTGTGATTTGCAGGATAGAAGACTTACTGCCTAGTTGCCTTACTGAACTAGGCAACTGCTGCACAAAAGGCCTGGGATTGGGTGGGAAGGAGGGAGGTTAGTTCGATCCCTAGCAAAGCATCCCCCGCCTTACTAAGCAAATTAGCTTACTGACATCAAGATGGTGTTTTTCTATCTTACTATAATCAAAAAAAAAAAAAAAAAGGCTGCTCCCTATTTAACAGTTGGCTCTTCACTTTCTTAATACTTTTGCTGGATCTCTCAGGCCAGAGAAATGGAAAGTGTTTTTTTTCCAGGCAGAAAATGGAAAGTGTAGCTAGAGTTTTCCACCGAAAGGCCACTTCCTCCATACTTGCTCAAAATAAAACAAAAAAAAGCTAGAATTATTATCCAGCCTGGATCCTAATATTGAACAAACCATTAAGAGTACAAGGAGTCAGTCTAGATCAGGTAGGAGTACCTTTTATTATTTCTTTATAACCTCTTTCTTAAGAGTTTTCTCTCTCAGAAAGACTGTTAAGGGTGGTCTATCTCTATCCATTTGAAAGAAGGGCTCCAGACCATGCTCTGCTCCACGTCCTTTCTGCTTGTCCTTCACAGAACCATCTCATGGGCGGCAGTGTGTGGCAGGCATTGGGTAAAGCTAGAACCTAGCTGAGTCCGAAGCCAAGTCCAAAGAAAAGAGAAAAACTGCATTGGGGGTTGACAGCGATCTCAGGCCAACCCTCAACAACAATTCAGGCATCACCCAAAAGTCTTTAGGGCCATGGAGGATGGTTTAAATCACAAAGGTGGCTGCAGCTCTAAATCCCTGCAAAGTTCAAAGGCATTAAGCAGAAGGTTTTCGTTGTCTAAGCATTGCTCAATGAGAAAGTTCAAAGCTATCTGTCTTCCTGAATTAAAGCGTGATAGAAATGTAAGCTGAATAAAAATGTAAGTTGCATTATAGCGTGCACATATACATCCTCTGCAATCAGGAGATATTTATCCCTAATAACCTCTTCACCTCTATGCAGATGTCTAATTCTCTGTCACCTCTCAGTCTATGCGAAATTATTTGACAAGTGATGTGGCATTCCCTGAGAATTGCCCCTTACATCTGTAGCAAAGCAAACTTCTGCCTGGTATAAGTCATATTACTTCAAGTAAAATTAAGGGTATGCCATCTATTTCAGCATAGTTGATCCCCAGCAAGGCTAGCAATGAGCAGTGTCAGCGCCATGTGTTCAAAAATTATACCCAGGTACCCTAAAGTTAAGAGACAACCTTTAGAAAACTATGCGATTTGAAAAAGTGCATTTTTTTCAGTGGTCCAGGCATTCTCCTGCTGGCTTCTGTAGCAAGGGGACAGAGCAGGACAACAGACCATGTGTGGCATGTCCTTTCTCTGCGTGTCCACAGCGTAGACCACGTGAAGCTCCCGGCCTGAGCTCCATGCAGTGTTGGGGACCTCCAGGAAGTCCCATCGTGGGTTTGAAGGACTGATGGCTGTGGTCGAGGCCCAGCCTCACATGCTGAATTCGCACCTGAGTCCTCCTTAACAATAAAAGTAAGACCCAACTCCCTGTGCGGGTTTGGGAGCCTTCGGGTGGCGTTGATATTAGAGACAGGTTTGTGTGCAGAAAGGAGTGAAGCGCGGCCGTTGGGCCCTCCTACCTCCTTTTCAGTGTTTTCACCCAGAACTTCTGCTAAAAGGTGACTTTGCACAGAAGCAGAAAAAAAAGACTCCGAGAAAAGACCTGCCAAAAGCAGAAAATCAAGAAGAGAATCAGAGAGACACATTAAATCTTTGTCCTTGAGCAGATAAATACAGCAGTGTATAATCATTTAGCAATTTTAGTTCATAACAGGAATGCCATAGTGCAGTAGCAACATCATGTTAAAGAAAAACAAGAGAAGAGCATTCCTAGTACTGGCTGTAATGAAGAAAAACTTCCTTGTCATCTTGCACCGTGCCGGTAAGTCATGGTGTGGTCTAACTGCACACTGTGGCAAGTCATAAAAGTTCCTTAGAAGCGTTTTCAACCACCGAAATATGTCCTAGCCAAAGAGCATCTTTCAACAGATCTAGGAAAAAAAAGCCAAATAAATTGGTCAGCAGAAGATCAGCTTAGAAAAATGTAATGTAATTGGCTTGTGTTATAAAGGTTAATTGATTTGTGATAACTTAGTAATAAGAACATGAAGGATGGAGCTTGACTAAAGCTGCTCAGACAGCTTAAAAGAGGCCGAAGAAAGGCAGAGTAGTGTTCTAAAAAAGAAATCACAGTTAATGGAATTTAGTTTTGAGTATGGAGCGATATTAAGTAATAGAGGCAAAAGAAATCATTATGCGGAAGCTTGCAAATGGAAGGGGAAATAAAGCATTATATCAAAGTGAGCAGTAACTCCAGGATGAGATTTCTGCAGTTGTTATGAAATGAGGATGCTGCCTATAGCAAAAATAACTTGTTTGTTAAGCTCAGGCTAGCACCGAATGCGAAGAAAAAGCAGCAGTAGACAAATGGGAAAGCCAGTATCAAATATGTAATGGGACATCACTGATTCTTCCCGTGTACCAAGATTCTTTGGCTTTGTGCATGAGGGAAAACTGGAACTGAAACCAAACAACTCAGAAATCAAGCAAAGCGAAATTAAATATTGCTTAGTGTTGGAAATATGATGACATCAGGCAATTTAAAATTACAAACAGAGCTACTTCGTAAAAAAAAAAAAAAAAAGCAAAGCAAATTGTGTGTGTGGCTGGGCGTTTGGAGCAAGGCCTGTGCATAGTGGGCTCTGCTCTTGGCTGCACCTCTATGACCTGCTCCGAGCTGGTGATAAATGGTAATAATAAAATTGCTACGTACAGTCTAATAACATAATAGATCATATGATCGCAAACTTTGAGTTCGAAAGGTAAACAAGATATTTTCTGAAGGGGATGAGCTTTCACGGGGAATTAGGATTTATCTCTTGCTGGAGAATATCTGTGTAGCCTAACCGTTTCGCTTATTTAAAAGGCAATTAGAAACCTTTGGATACAACATTGTCTTGGACTTCATAAAAGAAATTGGTTGTTAGATGGCAGTAAAGGCTTTGCTGCAGCAGAGCAAGCTTTACAGTGATAGAGGCAGATGGTTTGCAAAGTTACTGAATAAGAACTGGTTATTGATTTGCTATCCTCCAACAGCAGCAGTGTCGGGTGATAATGTACTGTACTGCTCTGCACAGAGTAAAGAGCCATTTTTTTATTAGCAGCTTTCTGGCAAATTGGCTACTAGCAGGGGAAACAAAATATATGTTTGAAAGTTAAAAATGCAACTAGACACAGAAGTGGTATTTTAATTCAAGGTGACTGTGCAGCAGGCTTAAAAAGAAGCACACAATAAATATTTTGTCCCTTGTGTTTTGATGGTTTTTAGTCCCTCCTTGGTTCAGGCAGGAGGAAGGGAGAGCAGTATCTGTGTTTTTGCGATGCTTTTTGTGAGGACACGTGGCTTCTTGGACTTACCGTGAGGTTTTTCCACTAAGTTTTGAAACAAATGTCATTTTTATTTAGACCTGGTAGAAGCAGGCACGGTAACCTCTCCTTACATAGTGACTCAATTCCCACAAGTTTTTAGGACAGGATATACCCGCTGATTAGGGAGTAACCTGGCAAGACAAGTAAGAGATTTTATGTGAAATTTCAATAGAGAGGGATTCATGTGCAGGAGAACCTGGAGATTAAGAAAAGGGACTTCATCTGGTCATGGTAGAGAGTGACCATTATTTTTCTGCATAAGGGCCTATACGTTGGGAATATAACTCTCAATTGACTGCTAACTCTATATTTCACAGATGACGTTCTTAAAACCAATTATGCCAGGGAAAATAATGAACTCCACCTCATCAGGAAGGGATAGGGCTACCAGCAACGTCCATCAATGTCCAACCTTTTTTTTTCCCCTTTTCTATGCATTTCTTACCGCAGCTATGGTATAGGCAGCTGGGGGGAAATCCATTCTGCAATAAATACTGTAAATACTGTAGAAACACTTTGTGCCGAGAAGCCATCTCTCCCTGTTGTGGAAAAGTCTGTGCATGTCAGTTGTGCTAATTAAAATGCTGCTGGGAAACTGCCTCCGCTGCCGATAACACTTTGATAAATCCCAATGCAGTTTTCCTTTTTTATTTTTTTAAAATGTTGATTCATTTTTAAGTGGATCTTTTTTAAGCCTTGCATTTTTTTCTGAAAGTGCACTGGGATTTATTTTGAAGCACATCTTGACTTTTAATAAATATATCAAAAGTGTTCTAAAATATATTCTGGCTAATTTTGCTCTCCTACAAATCTATCATATTTCATTATCTTTTAGCTAACTCGTTTTTTTTTTTTTTTTTTTTTTTTTTTTTTTTTTTTTCCAGAATAGGGAAGAAGTGGTTCAAATCTCTCAGTGGTATGCTTTGTTAGTTTGTCAAGGTTTTTCTTTTTTCCCAATTTCCCCCCCTGTTTGGGGGGTAAAAAAAAAGTGGAAAGTAGCCAGGAAAAAGACTCCCAGTATAACAACCTTAAAGTAAAGAAACATATGTGCTCACTCCAGAGGACTGGGCTGACTGGAGTATAACATACCTAAAAATACCAAGTAAAAAGGCAATAAAATGGGTATGGGGGTGGCTTATTATGCATGGCGTCAATGGCAGAAACCAATGATATAGGTGGTCAAGTCTTGTGATTTAAAAATCTAGGGCTAAAAAACATTCCTGAAAAAAGGTATGGGAGCTAACCTGGGATTTGTTGGCCTATCAGGCTCTTGCCTACGAGCACCTCAGTGCCGGTTACACAGTGAGAGAAATCCCCACAATTGCAACTCAAACTCTTCAGCTTTTAGTGACATTCGGTTAATGATCTGACTTGTAAAAATGATTATGTTGCTTAATCCTCCCTGGGGCCAAGGGTTATTAGATACTGCAAACGAGATGAGAAACAGGAGCGCTGCTACGTGGTGAGCTGAATAGGAGAATCTGCAGGGAGATTAAAAATTCGTGTGGTTTTTTTTTTTTTTTTTTTTACTGTGATATATTTTGGGTTATCAAAACAAACAGGAATCATTGACCAAAGCCCGTGCAACCTGCCTATTGCAGAGAGCAATTTTGATGGAAGATACCTTACGACAGGGAGCTTTGAAAGCTATTTCATCGTCCTGTGGTCATGCAGTTATGATACACTGGTGTGTGCAGCATGATGCAGTTTTGATGCCTCTAATGTGCTCCTCCTTCAACTTAGACAAGATCTGGCATGCACTGATAGGATATTCTGTACAGAATGATTATTAATTTATTAAAAAAGAAAACACAAAATTTGGGCTCTCTGCGATTTGGGTTTGATTTCACATTTATTTTTCATAGTTTGTTTGCCTAGGCATGCTGCAGTAAGACAGTGATTAGCTAAATCAGTTATACATAAATTCAAAGACTTGCTCTTCGTTTTAGATGTTTTGACTTAATTGGATTTAAATCAGATTAAAAAGTGACTTCTGGGGGAAATATACCCCCAAGCATGAAAAGATGGGTTTTTTTTTTTTTTTTTTGTAACTTATCACTTAAATAGCAATAGAGATTTCTATCTTAATAACATTTATTCCCTGTTACAACTTGCAACTCTATTTAACATTTAAACAAAATACTTACATATTAAGATGTTAACAGTGAAGAGTAGGAGGAAACTGCTAACTTAACTTCTTCAAAACAAGCTGTTTGGTTTTCCAGAGTTTTTTCTTCATATTGCAATGAAATGGAAATGAAAGGCAAGGAAGAGCCCGTTGCAGGATCGACCATGGGGTCTCCTTGGTGCCTCTCCATGCAGCAGGCTGAGGGTTTGATACAAGATCAGGTGCTTATCCTACGAGAGGAAGGGTAAAGTTACAAATTTTGGAGATTTGCAGATTTTGAGCTCATGATTTTGCACATCTGGAGTAGTAACATGGAAACGTGTCTCTAGGAGGCTGGTGAAGAGCACTGCTGCAAAGGCAAGGAAGGAGAAGGAAAGGAATGGCAACGACTGGCTTCAAATGCTCATCTTTCCCATCAATTATTCAGATGGGAAAAGACTTACATTAAAATTGATCACTAAATTTTGAATTGCTTCTTTGCATCAATAATGAAACAGCTGCACCAAATGCAAATGAATGAAGAGAATAGGGTAAGAAATCCCTCTTAATACACAAAAGAAGAAGTAATATTTTAGTGAAACTAAAGCTCATTATGACTTTACAATGGAGAGTTGCTGTCTGCGACCTAGAATAGCAAGCTTTATATGCTGAACACGAAACCTCCTGTTTAATCTATCCCATTTGAAGTTAGCATGTTAAAAACTGTCTAGATTCTGTTCTGTTCCATGTAAGAGTAATTTTGGGCACAAAAGAAATTTCTTGTAATCAAGGAGTTGTGTCTTTCAAGTGTGTGTACCTGAAGAGGCATGAATAACACTAAATTTCAACTTCTTAATTTATCTAACTGCTCTAAATTGTTTCTGTCAAGTATATTTCAGTCTGAGAGTATGCCCACAAAAATGTAGTTTTTTGATCACAAATTGATGGCACATACTATGATTTTATCATTAACCTAAAAATGCTGTGAGGAGGGACTGTTTTGCTTCTTGGTGCTCCAGCAGAAGCATAGCTCAAATTTGAGCTTGCTTCCCCCTGCCACCAAAAGTAAATTTCTAATGCTCCTGGCTGTTCAGAAAAAACAAAACAAAACAAAACAAAAAAAACAGTGGAAAACATGAAGAATATATTCACCGAGTAAATAAAATGGTCTTATTATTTGCTTAATAAAACATCATATTGTTGTTATATTTAGGTTTTTTGAAGGCTTGCTATTGAGGGAACAGCAGATCCAGCGTTGACCTCGATAGCGCTGAGACCCTACAGTGTGTTTGGTAGGTACAAATACATTTGCAAATTCAATTTTAACTTGCTGGTGGCTCTTTTGAGAGCATCCTGTGTGACAGGATCGCCTCCAAAGGCATGTGTGCCCTGTGCCCTCCATCAATGGGTACAGAGCACTGTAGAGCAGGGGACCTGCTTGGTTGTCACCGCAGCTGTGAGTGCTCCAGCACAGCACATGAGGGTTGGATGCCCATTTGAAGGACAAGCCAGGAAGTTCAGCGCCTGTCCCTGGCCCGTCACAGTGCCTTTGTTTAATGCTGGTTTTATTTCAGTAGGGGTTTCTCTTGCCATTTCCCTTTTATATTTCACTAGGTTTGTACCTTTGTTGAATAAAGGAAGACAAGCATAAAGTCAGCTGCACTTGCAGTAATTCCCCAGATCTTAAAAGGGAAAGCCATTTATTTAATTTGCTTTTCAAGCCATGAGCTCCTGTGGTTCATTAAGTTCTTAGGAAGTAAATAGGTTCCGGTGTTTTGTTTGAGAATTTATGACTTTTTATCTGTTTCCTTTTTAGCTGCTAATTCAGCCTCTGCTTTCTGCTTGAGTAAACTCTATAAAAACCACACCTGGACTTTTTCTTGTGGAGAAAACAGAGGTGTTTGCTGCCTAGTTGCTATTGCAACTGGCATTGCACGTGTTCAAGGACTACCTGGGTAGCACATATGCGGGGTTTGTGTTTAGCACACCTCATCAAGTGTAGCACGGACAAAAAGCATTATATGCCTTTTCCTTTACTAATACTCATATGGTCTTTTGAGGAGTGGATGTTACTGGCTTTGCAGTACTCGATTCTCCCACGGAGCTGGCATGAGAAGTGTTAACAGCATGTCAACCAACTATAAAATCCTACCACCAACTTAAAATCTGTAACCTACTTGTCTTGCCCCTCTAGCAGAAGGGAAGCACAATTAGGGGAGGAAGTTGCATTAAAGAGAAATAGAAATTCTCTTGAGGCCACTTTATTAGAAGCTTTATTGGGGGGAAAAGTTAGATTTAGAAGATAATCAGCCTAAGTTTTTATCTCCACTCAAAGTAGTGGAATGGAAAATTATCTTATCTCCATTACATATTATCTTTCATTTAACAAATTATTTTACCACCCAGAGCAGATGCCACACAAAGAGTTGTTGTTGGAAGGCGTGTAGTTATTTATCTTGGTCAAAATGTCTCAGCTGAAAAGCTATCAGTAGGAGATAATAATAATAAATACATATGCCGTGTGGCTAGATGAATGCAAGATTATACCACATATAACACATTTCTGAAAAGAATAATTGGAACTAATTAGAAGTTTCCAGTTATGCTTACAGTTGTAAGAAAGTGAAATTAGATTTAATTATGCAAGGTCCCAGTTGTGCCAAAGGTGTTATAAGAATATCTTTATGAAGACATTTAGTGTAAGAAACTGATTGGTGCTATTATTAGCATGCCCAATTGCACATTTTCTTTACATTGTTTTAAAGTTTAATGGTGGTATTCGTAGAACTGATTACCAAGGACCTACACAGCAACCACTGGGGTAGTCATCCAAAAGGTGTCCATTTTTGCAATGATAAGACATCTGTAGCTTTTTTTTTTATCATTTGTATTTCCGAAGTGAGCTTGAGCTTTGACTGATTTTTTTTTTGTATTAAATATGTGTATAAACAGGAAAATAAAAATGGAAGCTTCTGCAATTATTCCCATGACTCTCTTGGGGGCATAAACCATGAGAGTTGATCTTTCATTCCTGCATTGTAGCCAAGAACAGCTGGAGAATATCAGGATTTAGTACGGTGAGTTCAGAAGCCTGCTACAAGGTGCTTCCCTGAGGGTGTTCTTGGGTGATAGGAATGGTCCAGAGGAAAGCGGGGAAATGTGGACAGAAAGGAAGGCAAAGAGTCAATAACCAGATATATTCAGTGACAGACAGTTTCTAGGAGTGCTGAGCAGGAAAGCTGCCAGGTGCATATTGCGCATAATAACCCCAAATAAAATCTCAGTACACAGCAAGAATATCAAGCATCTCGTGCCACAGGAGAAGAGGTTGAGGCAGACAACCCAGTGTTGTAACCTAGGATCAAGGAGATCCATCCCAGGTGGGGAAAGCAGAACATACATGACACTGTATGAGGGTAGCCTGGGAGGAGAGCGGTCCTGGGAAGCACAATGTGCTATTAGAGGGACACTGGAGGAGGATTTGATCAAAACCAGTTCTTCTGGGGACTTGATACAGAACATAGGTATGGCTTCAGTCTATGGCTCTGTTGCCTGCACCGTTTTCCTGCCTTTTCCCAGCTGCTCAGCTGCAGGCAGTGACTGCTGTCCCCCCTGCCCCAGGCTCTCTGGAGGTGATGCTAACAGTGTGTAAAAGACGCTCTCAGGTTCATGTCTTCCCACTGATAATGTCAGGCCCTGCGAGGGCCGGGCCTTTCTTCTCACCTACAAGAGCTTTCCTTTCAAAGAATACTGTTTGATCCGCTTCTCAGCCCCCCAAAGAAGCACCATTTGCTGCGAGTATGATCCCCACAAGGCAATTCTGCCTGCCAATGGCTCTGGCCTCTCTGCCTCACCATCTCCCTTGACACTAATCAGGTGACAACTGTCTCACCCCCATATTTCTCCTCTCCCCTGCTTTGTCGGCGCACATTAAAGCGTTAGCGCCGGGAGGTGGCCACAGGGTTGATGCTTGACCAACCGTGGGAAGGCCGCCTGTTGCTGCAGGAGGTGGTTGCCTTGCCCAACAGGCAACACAGCGTCCAGGGCCGCAGAGTGATCTGGCACATTGCGCTTAGCCCTTCCATGCTGTTGCAGTTACAGAGCCAGAAGTGCAAGCCCTCAGTTCTCGGTATCTCTGACCTCCAGGAAAAGCGTCTTCCTCACACGCAGCTTAAGAGAGAGGAGCTGAGCAGTAGATCTTCACCTTAACCAGCGCATGCCTGGGCTTTGCATTCGAGCATTGGGAGGTCAGACAGAGAAAGGCTGGTTCATGGAGAGGATTCAGCATTTTGGGACCTGATTCACCCGTCCTTTATGAACTCTCCATTTTACAGCCTGCTGCAGGATTCCTCAGTGGTGACCGATGTGCCAGGCCCAGACATGGTGAAGCATGTCCTTAGGCGTGAGGTACGGAGGTTGGTGAAATACTAGTATGTCTTGCACATGATCATCCTCATCTCACAGCAGGTATGCTCTGCCTATTGACATGCAAAAGGTAGTCCTCCATCAGCATCCAGGATTATGTGTCCATCATGAGCTTCAAAGTGTAATCCCCAAACTCAGTCTTCTTGAATCCAGTTCCTGTTCTAACCTGGAAGTTTTGAAGTCTTTGGATAAAGAGCAAACAGTGATCTGGAGAAGCAGCATAAATGTCTAGGGACCTGTAAGATTCATGCAGCTCATTGTCTGCAACTGGGACTTCATAAATCTGTGTTCAGAGTGCTCGTCCAGCTGTTACAGAGCACAGCAGATGTTGTCTCTCTTCTACCTGCGTCTTTCCTCAACAGGTGAACTTCTGCTTCCATCTCCACTTCTTCTGGCCCCCTGATGATGATCCATCAGGAAGTCTGCTAATATCGAGTGCTGAAATGAGTCCATGTGCCAATGCCCACTGATTTTCCTCAGCATAAGGCCAGAAGAGCAAATATGTGGCAGGTCCTGTGAAATGTATCCAGATGCTGGAAGAACTGCAAAATAGCATAAAATACATCTGGCATAATTAGAGAGCTCTTGTCCTCCAGTTCTTTCTCCTCCTGCTCCTCTCGTTGTTCACAAAATAGCTGCTTTTCAATTTCAGGCCTATTTTCAGGTTCCTTTGATCCTGTTGACCCTTAGAAATGCATGAATTGCAATAAAATGCAGTGCAATTGCTGGGAGGCAAGAGGAAGTGAGGTGAAATCATGTCTGCTAATGAGACACTGAGTCTCACCTATTGATCTCCTCCCACTATATTTTTTTCAGTAAAGCAGCTCTGTTCCGTTCGGTGAGTGGATGCCTGTATTACAAGGATGCCAGCAATGGTCCTTCATTAGCACTGTCCCCACTGTTGTCTTTCTCCTCTTGGGAGGGTTGTTTTCTTCATGTGTAGCAGACTGTAGAGTCTCAGTGCAGTAGGTCCTTCTCCTACTCCAGGAAATGCGCTGGTCCAGAGGGGAAGGGGAGAGGGAAGAAGAGCTTGGATTTAAAGAATGGAAATTGGAGAACAGCACAAAAAGGAGATGAGCCTTAAAGGCATCTGGGTGAAATAGTAGGTAAGTGGAACATAGTATTCATTATTTATGGTAAGATTCATCAGGATTTAGATTTTGCTTAATTTAGAATGTTTTATTCTTGTTCTCCAGCTTCTGAGTCTTGTTTAGGCTCCTAAATAAATAAATAAATAAAAGCTTCTAAACAGACCAGTTTTATCCTTCCAGACCCCATGTTTGTTGCTTGTGCCACAAGAATTGTTGCCATGAGGAGAAGCGGGACTTTTTATGCATTCCACATGCCAGCGCTGACAACTGGTTTCACCAGGATCTGAGTCCTCTTCAAAGTAGCAGCCAAGTCCTAGCTAAAGACAAGGAGATCTCTGTGGATCATGGTTTATCTTTCTTTATTTGTGCTTGAGAAAATGTGGTTTGATTCTGGGCTTCACAGTGGGTCGAGCAATAAGATATGTGTCTCTGAGCCCTAATGGTAGATGCTACTGTAGTTTCATACAGGGTAGGTTACATATGAGAAAGCTTGTACAGGGGGCAATTATGAATAACACACATGCCTCCTGACTTAGGACACTGAATTTTAAGTTGTATTTTTCAAGTGTACTGTTATGTAAACTGCAAATATATACTGTGATTTCCTCTGCCTAGAACTAGCCTGACACCTATATGAGTGTGCTTATGTGCAACGTAAACTTCATAGCAAGCCATAATTTGTTTGAATTATGGCTTGTTAATGAGTTGAATGGTTATGAATGACCCTACTTTCTAAAGATCATTGGTATTAATTCTCATCTCCTTTTCTCCGCAGTGTATTAATAAAACACCTCTGGCATTTTTTTTGGTCCCTCAATGCAGTTGAAAAATAGATCCATAATATTAAAGTAGTGCTGGTAGCAAAGCACTTGGGTGAATGGAATGGAAGACTTAATAAAAATGAGTGACTGAAGCAGCTATAGAGATAGTGCACTTATCTGTGAATTTCGAAATAAATAACATCAGAACAAAATAAATTTTGGATTTTATAATCCCATGGTCGGCACCATCCCAGCACTGTGTTTGTCTTATGCCATTAATTAACAGAAACCATTATTATAAATTACTCTAAACTTCTCTGGCTTTTGAAATTTGAAGATGATATAGGAGTGTGAGCGGAAATATAAGGAATAGCCTTTATTTAGCATAATTGCTGCAGCTGTAAAGGGGTTATCACTGTTTCTTTTTACAGTGAAATCTGCTCCATAATATGAAGAACAAGACACAGGGTGGGAAACGAAGACAGGTGTGCACAGGATAAAAAAGACATTGGATGATCTCAGCTGAAACAACGGAAACAAATGTGGGTATCGGTGACCTCTAGGTTAATTAGGTGACATGACATGACCAAAGAGAGGTGACATCTCAGGTCACCTAATAAGCCCAGGGGTTTTTAGAGGTCATTGAGTACTAAAAAGAGTTCCTCTGAGGTCACTTCATAATAGCTAATCAGCCTGGGGTTCCTTAGAGGTCATTGAGGTTAGAAATTTCCTTTTCTGGGGTCATCTGAGGTCATTTAATAAGGAGAGGAGTTACTAGAGGTCATTGGGGCCTGAAAATGCTTTTCTGTGGTTATCTGATGTCACCTAATTAGCCCAAAGGTCATTGGACATCATCGATACCAGAAATAGCCAGTGTGGCGTTATCTGAGGTCACCTTACTAGTCACAGGGGTCATTATGGGTCATCGATACCTGAAATTTATTCCTTGGGGTCATCTGAGGTCATGAGAGGTCATTGAGGCCAGAAATCCACTTCTGTGGGGTCATCCGAGGTCACATTACTAGTCCAAGGGATCATTATAGGTCATCAATACTTGATATTTCTTCCTTGGGGTCATTTGAGGTCATCTAATGAGCCTAGGGGTCATGAGAGATCATCAAGGGCAGAAATCCACTTCCGTGAGATCATGGGAGGCCCCCTAACTAGTCGCAGGGGTCATTATAGGTCACTGATACCTGAAATTTCTTCCTTGGGGTTATTGGAGGTCAAGTAATAAGCCAAGGGGTCATGAGAGGTCATCGAGGGCAGAAATCCGCTAGTGTGGGGTCATCGGAGGTCATTTAATAACCCCAGGGGTTATTAGAGGTCATGGAGGCCTGAAAATGAGCTTTCTGGGGTCATCTGATGTCACCTGATCACCACAGAGGTTATTAGAGAACATAGAGGCCAGGGATTTTGGCTCTCTGGGGTCATCTGAGGTCATCTAATGAGGTCAGGGCTTAGGAGAGGTCACTGAGGCACGAAATCGGCCTCCTTGGGTCATGTGAGGCCACCTAATTAACCCACAGGTCATGAGAGGTCTTCAAGCCCAGAAATCCACTTCTGTGGTGTCATCAGAGGTCACCTTACTAGTGCCAGGGGACATAATAGGTCATTGATACCTCAAATTCCTTCCTTGGGGGCATCTGAGGTCATGTAAGGAGCCCAGGGGTTATGAGAGGTCATCGAGGCCAGAAATACGCTTCTGTGTGGTCATGGGTGGCCGTTTAATAAGGAAAGGGATTATTAGAGGTCATGGTGGCCTGAAAAGGGCCTTTCTGGGGTCATCTGAGGTCACCCGATGACCCCAGGGGTTATTAGAGGTCATAGAGACTTGGCTTTTGGCTCTCTGGGGTCATCTGAGGTCATCTAATGAGGTCACGGCTTAGGAGAGGTCACTGAGGCCCCAAAATAGTCTTTCTGGGGTCATGTGAGGCCACTTATTTAGCCCTGAGTTCTTTTGAGACATGGAGGTCAGAAATTCATTCCTCTGAGGTGATCTGAGGTCACCTAATTAGCCCAGAAGTCATGAGAGGTCATTGAGGCCAGAAATGTGCTTCTGTGTGGTCATCCCAGGTCACCTTAGTGGTTGCAGGGGTCATTGATACCTGAAAGTCCTTCCTTGGGGTCATTGGAGGTCACGTAATGAGCCCAGGGGGTCATAAGAGGTCATTGAGGCAAGAAATCCGCTGGTGTGGGGTCATCCGAGGTCACATTACTAGTCCCAGGGGTCATTATAGGTCATTGCTAGCTGAAATTTCTTCCTTGGGATCATTTGAGGTCACCTGATGACCCCAGGGGTTATTAGAGGTCATAGAGGGCAGGGTTTTGGCTCTCCAGGGTCATCTGAGGTCACCTGATGACCCCAGGGGTTATTAGAGGTCATAGAGGGCAGGGTTTTGGCTCTCTGGAGTCATCTGAGGTCACCCGATGACCCCAGGGGTTATTAGATGTCATAGAGGCCAGGGTTTCGGCTCTCTGAGGTCATCTGAGGTCATCTAATAAGGTCAGGGCCTAGGAGAGGTGACAGAGGCCCCAAAATTGCCTCCTTGAGTCATCTGAGGACACCTAATAAGCCCAGAGGTCATGAGAGGTCATTGAGACCAGAAATACACCTTTTTGACTCATCTGAGGTCACCTTACGGCTTGCAGGGGTCCTTATAGGTCATTGATCCCTGAAATTTCTTCCTTGGGGTCATTGGAGGTCAAGTAATGAGCCCAGGGGTCATGAGAGGTCATCGAGGCAAGAAATCCGCTAGTGTGGGGTCATCTGAGGTCAGGTTACTAGTCCCAGGGGTCATTATAGGTCATTGATCCCTGAAATTTCTTCCTTGGGGTCATTTAAGGTCACCTGATGACCCCCGGGGTTATTAGAGGTCATAGAGGCCAGGGTTTTGGCTCTCCGGGGTCATCTGAGGTCACCTAATGACCCCAGGGGTTATTAGAGGTCATAGAGGCCAGGATTTTTGGCTCTTTGGGGTCATCTGAGGTCACGTGATGACCCCAGGGGTTATTAGAGGTCATAGAGGGCAGGGTTTTGGCTCTCTGGAGTCATCTGAGGTCACCCGATGACCCCCGGGGTTATTAGAGGTCATAGAGGGCAGGGTTTTGGCTCTCCGGGGTCATCTGAGGTCACCTGATGACCCCCGGGGTTATTAGAGGTCATAGAGGGCAGGGTTTTGGCTCTCTGGGGTCATCTGAGGTCACCAGATGACCCCAGGGGTTATTAGAGGTCATAGAGGGCAGGGTTTTGGCTCTTCGGGGTCATCTGAGGTCATCTAATGAGGTCAGGGCCTAGGGGAGGTCACTGAGGCCCCAAAATCTGCTCCTGTGGGCTCATCCGAGGCCACGTAAGAAGCCTTGAGTTCTTCTGAATCATTGAGGTCAGAAATTCATTACTCTGAGGTGATCTGAGGTCCCCTAATTAGCCCAGAGGTCATCCAGGCCAGAGATCCCCTCCTGTGGGGTCATCTGAGGTCACCTTACTTGTCCCAGGGGTCATGAGAGGTCATTGATAGCTGAAAGTCCTTCCTTGGGGTCATTGGAGGTCACGTAATGAGCCCAGGGGTCATAAGAGGTCATTGAGGCAAGAAATCCGCTAGTGTGGGGTCATCCGAGGTCACATTACTAGTCCCAGGGGTCATTATAGGTCATTGCTAGCTGAAATTTCTTCCTTGGGGTCATCTGAGGTCACCTGATGACCCCCGGGGTTATTAGAGGTCATAGAGGGCAGGGTTTTGGCTCTCTGGGGTCATCTGAGGTCACCTGATGACCCCGGGGGTTATTATAGGTCATAGAGGGCAGGGTTTTGGCTCTCCGGGGTCATCTGAGGTCACCTAATGACGCCAGGGGTTATTAGAGGTCATAGAGGCCAGGGTTTTTGGCTCTTTGGGGTCATCTGAGGTCACCCGATGACCCCAGGGGTTATTAGAGGTCATAGAGGGCAGGGTTTTGGCTCTCCGGGGTCATCTGAGGTCACCTGATGACCCCCGGGGTTATTAGAGGTCATAGAGGGCAGGGTTTTGGCTCTCTGGGGTCATCTGAGGTCACCTGATGACCACAGGGGTTATTAGAGGTCATAGAGGCTAGGGTTTTTGGCTCTTTGGGGTCATCTGAGGTCACCTGATGATCCCCGGGGTTATTAGAGGTCATAGAGGGCAGGGTTTTGGCTCTCCGGGGTCATCTGAGGTCACCTGATGACCCCCGGGGTTATTAGAGGTCATAGAGGGCAGGGTTTTGGCTCTCTGGGGTCATCTGAGGTCACCTGATGACCCCAGGGGTTATTTGAGGTCATAGAGGGCAGGGTTTTGGCTCTCTGGGGTCATCTGAGGTCATCTAATGAGGTCACGGCTTAGGAGAGGTCACTGAGGCCCCAAAATAGTCTTTCTGGGGTCATGTGAGGCCACTTATTTAGCCCTGAGTTCTTTTGAGACATGGAGGTCAGAAATTCATTCCTCTGAGGTGATCTGAGGTCACCTAATTAGCCCAGAAGTCATGAGAGGTCATTGAGGCCAGAAATGTGCTTCTGTGTGGTCATCCCAGGTCACCTTAGTGGTTGCAGGGGTCATTGATACCTGAAAGTCCTTCCTTGGGGTCATTGGAGGTCACGTAATGAGCCCAGGGGGTCATAAGAGGTCATTGAGGCAAGAAATCCGCTGGTGTGGGGTCATCCGAGGTCACATTACTAGTCCCAGGGGTCATTATAGGTCATTGCTAGCTGAAATTTCTTCCTTGGGATCATTTGAGGTCACCTGATGACCCCAGGGGTTATTAGAGGTCATAGAGGGCAGGGTTTTGGCTCTCCAGGGTCATCTGAGGTCACCTGATGACCCCAGGGGTTATTAGAGGTCATAGAGGGCAGGGTTTTGGCTCTCTGGAGTCATCTGAGGTCACCCGATGACCCCAGGGGTTATTAGATGTCATAGAGGCCAGGGTTTCGGCTCTCTGAGGTCATCTGAGGTCATCTAATAAGGTCAGGGCCTAGGAGAGGTGACAGAGGCCCCAAAATTGCCTCCTTGAGTCATCTGAGGACACCTAATAAGCCCAGAGGTCATGAGAGGTCATTGAGACCAGAAATACACCTTTTTGACTCATCTGAGGTCACCTTACGGCTTGCAGGGGTCCTTATAGGTCATTGATCCCTGAAATTTCTTCCTTGGGGTCATTGGAGGTCAAGTAATGAGCCCAGGGGTCATGAGAGGTCATCGAGGCAAGAAATCCGCTAGTGTGGGGTCATCTGAGGTCAGGTTACTAGTCCCAGGGGTCATTATAGGTCATTGATCCCTGAAATTTCTTCCTTGGGGTCATTTAAGGTCACCTGATGACCCCCGGGGTTATTAGAGGTCATAGAGGCCAGGGTTTTGGCTCTCCGGGGTCATCTGAGGTCACCTAATGACCCCAGGGGTTATTAGAGGTCATAGAGGCCAGGATTTTTGGCTCTTTGGGGTCATCTGAGGTCACGTGATGACCCCAGGGGTTATTAGAGGTCATAGAGGGCAGGGTTTTGGCTCTCTGGAGTCATCTGAGGTCACCCGATGACCCCCGGGGTTATTAGAGGTCATAGAGGGCAGGGTTTTGGCTCTCCGGGGTCATCTGAGGTCACCTGATGACCCCCGGGGTTATTAGAGGTCATAGAGGGCAGGGTTTTGGCTCTCTGGGGTCATCTGAGGTCACCAGATGACCCCAGGGGTTATTAGAGGTCATAGAGGGCAGGGTTTTGGCTCTTCGGGGTCATCTGAGGTCATCTAATGAGGTCAGGGCCTAGGGGAGGTCACTGAGGCCCCAAAATCTGCTCCTGTGGGCTCATCCGAGGCCACGTAAGAAGCCTTGAGTTCTTCTGAATCATTGAGGTCAGAAATTCATTACTCTGAGGTGATCTGAGGTCCCCTAATTAGCCCAGAGGTCATCCAGGCCAGAGATCCCCTCCTGTGGGGTCATCTGAGGTCACCTTACTTGTCCCAGGGGTCATGAGAGGTCATTGATAGCTGAAAGTCCTTCCTTGGGGTCATTGGAGGTCACGTAATGAGCCCAGGGGTCATAAGAGGTCATTGAGGCAAGAAATCCGCTAGTGTGGGGTCATCCGAGGTCACATTACTAGTCCCAGGGGTCATTATAGGTCATTGCTAGCTGAAATTTCTTCCTTGGGGTCATCTGAGGTCACCTGATGACCCCCGGGGTTATTAGAGGTCATAGAGGGCAGGGTTTTGGCTCTCTGGGGTCATCTGAGGTCACCTGATGACCCCGGGGGTTATTATAGGTCATAGAGGGCAGGGTTTTGGCTCTCCGGGGTCATCTGAGGTCACCTAATGACGCCAGGGGTTATTAGAGGTCATAGAGGCCAGGGTTTTTGGCTCTTTGGGGTCATCTGAGGTCACCCGATGACCCCAGGGGTTATTAGAGGTCATAGAGGGCAGGGTTTTGGCTCTCCGGGGTCATCTGAGGTCACCTGATGACCCCCGGGGTTATTAGAGGTCATAGAGGGCAGGGTTTTGGCTCTCTGGGGTCATCTGAGGTCACCTGATGACCACAGGGGTTATTAGAGGTCATAGAGGCTAGGGTTTTTGGCTCTTTGGGGTCATCTGAGGTCACCTGATGATCCCCGGGGTTATTAGAGGTCATAGAGGGCAGGGTTTTGGCTCTCCGGGGTCATCTGAGGTCACCTGATGACCCCCGGGGTTATTAGAGGTCATAGAGGGCAGGGTTTTGGCTCTCTGGGGTCATCTGAGGTCACCTGATGACCCCAGGGGTTATTTGAGGTCATAGAGGGCAGGGTTTTGGCTCTCCAGGGTCATCTGAGGTCATCTAATGACCCCAGGGGTTATTAGAGGTCATAGAGGGCAGGGTTTGGGCTCTTCTGGGTCATCTGAGGTCATCTAATGAGGTCAGGGCCTAGGGGAGGTCACTGAGGCCCCAAAATCTGCTCCTGTGGGCTCATCCGAGGCCATGTAAGAAGCCTTGAGTTCTTCTGAATCATTGAGGTCAGAAATTCATTACTCTGAGGTGATCTGAGGTCCCCTAATTAGCCCAGAGGTCATCCAGGCCGGAGATCCCCTTCTGTGGGGTCATCTGAGGTCACCTTACTTGTCCCAGGGGTCATGAGAGGTCATTGATAGCTGAAAGTCCTTCTTTGGGGTCATTGGAGGTCACGTAATGAGCCCAGGGGTCATAAGAGGTCATTGAGGCAAGAAATCCGCTAGTGTGGGGTCATCCGAGGTCACATTACTAGTCCCAGGGGTCATTATAGGTCATTGCTAGCTGAAATTTCTTCCTTGGGGTCATCTGAGGTCACCTGATGACCCCCGGGGTTATTAGAGGTCATAGAGGGCAGGGTTTTGGCTCTCTGGGGTCATCTGAGGTCACCTGATGACCCCCGGGGTTATTAGAGGTCATAGAGGGCAGGGTTTTGGCTCTCCTGGGTCATCTGAGGTCACCTAATGACCCCAGGGGTTATTAGAGGTCATAGAGGCCAGGGTTTTTGGCTCTCTGGAGTCATCTGAGGTCACCTGATGACCCCCCGGGGTTATTAGAGGTCATAGAGGGCAGGGTTTTGGCTCTCCGGGGTCATCTGAGGTCACGTGATGACCCCAGGGGTTATTAGAGGTCATAGAGGGCAGGGTTTTGGCTCTCCGGGGTCATCTGAGGTCACCTGATGACCCCTGGGTTATTAGAGGTCATAGAGGGCAGGGTTTTGGCTCTTCGGGGTCATCTGAGGTCATCTAATGAGGTCAGGGCCTAGGGGAGGTCACTGAGGCCCCAAAATCTGCTCCTGTGGGCTCATCCGAGGCCACGTAAGAAGCCTTGAGTTCTTCTGAATCATTGAGGTCAGAAATTCATTACTCTGAGGTGATCTGAGGACCCTAATTAGCCCAGACGTCATCCAGGCCGGAGATCCCCTCCTGTGGGGTCATCTGAGGTCACCTTACTTGTCCCAGGGGTCATGAGAGGTCATTGATAGCTGAAAGTCCTTCCTTGGGGTCATTGGAGGTCACGTAATGAGCCCGGGGTCATAAGAGGTCATTGAGGCAAGAAATCCGCTAGTGTGGGGTCATCCGAGGTCACATTACTAGTCCCAGGGGTCATTATAGGTCATTGCTAGCTGAAATTTCTTCCTTGGGGTCATCTGAGGTCACCTGATGACCCCCGGGGTTATTAGAGGTCATAGAGGGCAGGGTTTTGGCTCTCTGGGGTCATCTGAGGTCACCTGATGACCACAGGGGTTATTAGAGGTCATAGAGGGCAGGGTTTTGGCTCTCCGGGGTCATCTGAGGTCACGTGATGACCCCAGGGGTTATTAGAGGTCATAGAGGGCAGGGTTTTGGCTCTCCGGGGTCATCTGAGGTCACGTGATGACCCCAGGGGTTATTAGAGGTCATAGAGGGCAGGGTTTTGGCTCTCTGGAGTCATCTGAGGTCACCCGATGACCCCAGGGGTTATTAGAGGTCATAGACGGCAGGGTTTTGGCTCTCCTGGGTCATCTGAGGTCACCTAATGACCCCAGGGGTTATTAGAGGTCATAGAGGGAAGGGTTTTTGGCTGTCCGGGGTCATCTGAGGTCACCTGATGACCCCCGGGGTTATTTGAGGTCATAGAGGGCAAGGTTTTGGCTCTCCGGGGTCATCTGAGGTCACGTGATGACCCCAGGGGTTATTAGAGGTCATAGAGGCCAGGGTTTGGGCTCTCCGAGGTCATCTGAGGTCACCCGATGACCCCAGGGGTTATTAGAGGTCATAGAGGCCAGGGTTTTGGCTCTCCGGGGTCATCTGAGGTCACCTGATGCCCCCAGGGGTTATTAGAGGTCATAGAGGCCAGGGTTTTGGCTCTCCGGGGTCATCTCAGGTCACCCGATGACCCCAGGGGTTATTAGAGGTCATAGAGGCCAGGGTTTTGGCTCTCCGGGGTCATCTGAGGTCACCTGATGACCCCAGGGGTTATTAGAGGTCATAGAGGCCAGGATTTTGGCTCTCCGGGGTCATCTGAGGTCACCTGATGCCCCCAGGGGTTATTAGAGGTCATAGAGGCCTGGGTTTTGGCTCTTCGGGGTCATCTGAGGTCATCTAATGACCAGAGGGGTTATTAGAGGTCATAGACGGTGGGCTTTTGGCTCTCTGAAGTCATCTGAGGTCACGTGATGACCCCAGGGGTTATTAGAGGTCATAGAGGGTAGGGTTTTGGCTCTCTGGGGTCATCTGAGGTCACCTGATGATCCCCGGGGTTATTAGAGGTCATAGAGGGCAGGGTTTTGGCTCTCCGGGGTCATCTGAGGTCACCAGATGATCTCAGAGGTTATTAGAGGTCATAGAGGGCAGGGTTTTGGCTCTCCGGGGTCATCTGAGGTCACCTGATGATCCCCGGGGTTATTAGAGGTCATAGAGGCCAGGGTTTTGGCTCTCCGGGGTCATCTGAGGTCACCTGATGATCCCAGGGGTTATTAGAGGTCATAGAGGCCAGGGTTTTTGGCTCTTTGGGGTCATCTGAGGTCACGTGATGACCCCAGGGGTTATTAGAGGTCATAGAGGGCAGGGTTTTGGCTCTCCTGGGTCATCTGAGGTCACCTAATGACCCCAGGGGTTATTAGAGGTCATAGAGGCCAGAGTTTTTGGCTCTCCGGGGTCATCTGAGGTCACCTGATGACCCCCGGGGTTATTTGAGGTCATAGAGGGCAAGGTTTTGGCTCTCCGGGGTCATCTGAGGTCACGTGATGACCCCAGGGGTTATTAGAGGTCATAGAGGCCAGGGTTTGGGCTCTCCGAGGTCATCTGAGGTCACCCGATGACCCCAGGGGTTATTAGAGGTCATAGAGGGCAGGGTTTTGGCTCTCCGGGGTCATCTGAGGTCACGTGATGACCCCAGGGGTTATTAGAGGTCATGGAGGCCAGGGTTTTGGCTCTCCGGGGTCATCTGAGGTCACCTGATGCCCCCAGGGGTTATTAGAGGTCATAGAGGGCAGGGTTTTTGGCTCTTCAGGGTCATCTGAGGTCACCTGATGACCCCGGAGGTTATTAGAGGTCATAGAGGCCTGGGTTTTGGCTCTTCGGGGTCATCTGAGGTCATCTAATGACCAGAGGGGTTATTAGAGGTCATAGACCGTAGGCTTTTGGCTCTCTGAAGTCATCTGAGGTCACGTGATGATCCCAGAGGTTATTAGAGGTCATAGAGGGCAGGGTTTTGGCTCTCCGGGGTCATCTGAGGTCACCTGATGATCCCAGGGGTTATTAGAGGTCATAGAGGCAGGGTTTTGGCTCTCCGGGGTCATCTGAGGTCACCCGATGACCCCAGGGGTTATTAGAGGTCATAGAGGCCAGGGTTTTGGCTCTTCAGGGTCATCTGAGGTCACCTGATGACCCCAGGGGTTATTAGAGGTCATAGAGGCCAGGATTTTGGCTCTCCGGGGTCATCTGAGGTCACCTGATGCCCCCAGGGGTTATTAGAGGTCATAGAGGCCTGGGTTTTGGCTCTTCGGGGTCATCTGAGGTCATCTAATGACCAGAGGGGTTATTAGAGGTCATAGACGGTGGGCTTTTGGCTCTCTGAAGTCATCTGAGGTCACGTGATGACCCCAGGGGTTATTAGAGGTCATAGAGGCCAGGGTTTTGGCTCTCCGGGGTCATCTGAGGTCACCTAATGACCCCAGGGGTTATTAGAGGTCATAGAGGGCAGGGTTTTGGCTCTCCGGGGTCATCTGAGGTCACCTGATGATCCCCGGGGTTATTAGAGGTCATAGAGGGCAGGGTTTTGGCTCTCCGGGGTCATCTGAGGTCACCAGATGATCTCAGAGGTTATTAGAGGTCATAGAGGGCAGGGTTTTGGCTCTCCGGGGTCATCTGAGGTCACCAGATGATCCCCGGGGTTATTAGAGGTCATAGAGGCCAGGGTTTTGGCTCTCCGGGGTCATCTGAGGTCACCTGATGATCCCCGGGGTTATTAGAGGTCATAGAGGCCAGGGTTTTTGGCTCTTTGGGGTCATCTGAGGTCACCGGATGACCCCAGGGGTTATTAGAGGTCATAGAGGGCAGGGTTTTGGCTCTCCTGGGTCATCTGAGGTCACCTAATGACCCCAGGGGTTATTAGAGGTCATAGAGGCCAGAGTTTTTGGCTCTCCGGGGTCATCTGAGGTCACCTGATGACCCCCGGGGTTATTTGAGGTCATAGAGGGCAAGGTTTTGGCTCTCCGGGGTCATCTGAGGTCACGTGATGACCCCAGGGGTTATTAGAGGTCATAGAGGCCAGGGTTTGGGCTCTCCGGGGTCATCTGAGGTCACCCGATGACCCCAGGGGTTATTAGAGGTCATAGAGGCCAGGGTTTTGGCTCTCCGGGGTCATCTGAGGTCACCTGATGACCCCAGGGGTTATTAGAGGTCATAGAGGCCAGGGTTTTGGCTCTCTGGGGTCATCTGAGGTCACCCGATGACCCCAGGGGTTATTAGAGGTCATAGAGGCCAGGGTTTTGGCTCTCCGGGGTGATCTGAGGTCACCTGATGACCCCAGGGGTTATTAGAGGTCATAGAGGCCAGGGTTTTGGCTCTCCGGGGTCATCTGAGGTCACCTGATGCCCCCAGGGGTTATTAGAGGTCATAGAGGGCAGGGTTTTTGGCTCTTCAGGGTCATCTGAGGTCACCTGATGACCCCGGAGGTTATTAGAGGTCATAGAGGCCTGGGTTTTGGCTCTTCGGGGTCATCTGAGGTCATCTAATGACCAGAGGGGTTATTAGAGGTCATAGACCGTAGGCTTTTGGCTCTCTGAAGTCATCTGAGGTCACGTGATGATCCCAGAGGTTATTAGAGGTCATAGAGGGCAGGGTTTTGGCTCTCCGGGGTCATCTGAGGTCACCTGATGATCCCAGGGGTTATTAGAGGTCATAGAGGCAGGGTTTTGGCTCTCTGGGGTCATCTGAGGTCACCTGATGACCCAAGGGGTTAATAGAAGTCGTAGAGGGCAGGGTTTTGGCTCTCCAGGGTCATCTGAGGTCACCTGATGACCCCAGGGGTTATTAGAGGTCATAGAGGCCAGAATTTTGGCTCTCCAGGGTCATCTGAGGTCACCTGATGACCCCAGGGGTTATTAGAGGTCATAGAGGGCAGGGTTTTGGCTCTTCGGGGTCATCTGAGGTCATCTAATGAGGTCAGGGCCTAGGGGAGGTCACTGAGGCCCCAAAATCTGCTCCTGTGGGCTCATCCGAGGCCACGTAAGAAGCCTTGAGTTCTTCTGAATCATTGAGGTCAGAAATTCATTACTCTGAGGTGATCTGAGGACCCTAATTAGCCCAGACGTCATCCAGGCCAGAGATCCCCTCCTGTGGGGTCATCTGAGGTCACCTTACTTGTCCCAGGGGTCATGAGAGGTCATTGATAGCTGAAAGTCCTTCCTTGGGGTCATTGGAGGTCACGTAATGAGCCCGGGGTCATAAGAGGTCATTGAGGCAAGAAATCCGCTAGTGTGGGGTCATCCGAGGTCACATTACTAGTCCCAGGGGTCATTATAGGTCATTGCTAGCTGAAATTTCTTCCTTGGGGTCATCTGAGGTCACCTGATGACCCCCGGGGTTATTAGAGGTCATAGAGGGCAGGGTTTTGGCTCTCTGGGGTCATCTGAGGTCACCTGATGACCACAGGGGTTATTAGAGGTCATAGAGGGCAGGGTTTTGGCTCTCCGGGGTCATCTGAGGTCACCCGATGACCCCCGGGGTTATTAGAGGTCATAGAGGGCAGGGTTTTGGCTCTCTGGAGTCATCTGAGGTCACCCGATGACCCCAGGGGTTATTAGAGGTCATAGAGGGCAGGGTTTTGGCTCTCCTGGGTCATCTGAGGTCACCTAATGACCCCAGGGGTTATTAGAGGTCATAGAGGCCAGAGTTTTTGGCTCTCCGGGGTCATCTGAGGTCACCTGATGACCCCCGGGGTTATTTGAGGTCATAGAGGGCAAGGTTTTGGCTCTCCGGGGTCATCTGAGGTCACGTGATGACCCCAGGGGTTATTAGAGGTCATAGAGGCCAGGGTTTGGGCTCTCCGGGGTCATCTGAGGTCATCTAATGACCAGAGGGGTTATTAGAGGTCATAGAGGGTAGGGTTTTGGCTCTCTGGAGTCATCTGAGGTCACCCGATGACCACAGGGGTTATTAGAGGTCATAGAGGGCAGGATTTTGGCTCTCCGGGGTCATCTGAGGTCACCTGATGACCCCAGGGGTTATTAGAGGTCATAGAGGCCAGGGTTTTGGCTCTCCGGGCTCATCTGAGGTCATCTAATGACCCCAGGGGTTATTAGAGGTCATAGAGGCAAGGGTTTTTGGCTCTTCGGGGTCATCTGAGGTCACCTGATGACCCCAGGGGTTATTAGAGGTCATAGAGGGCAGGGTTTTGGCTCTCCGGGGTCATCTGAGGTCACCGGATGACCCCAGGGGTTATTAGAGGTCATAGAGGGCAGGGTTTTGGCTCTTCGGGGTCATCTGAGGTCATCTAATGAGGTCAGGGGTTATTAGAGGTCATAGAGGCCAGGGTTTTGGCTCTCCGAGGTTATCTGAGGTCACCTGATGACCCCTGGGGTTATTAGAGGTCATAGAGGGCAGGGTTTTGACTCTCCGGGGTCATCTGAGGTCACCTGATGACCCCAGGGGTTATTAGAGGTCATAGAGGCCAGAGTTTTGGCTCTTCGGGGTCATCTGAGGTCATCTAATGAGGTCAGGGCCTAGGGGAGGTCACTGTGGTCCAAAAATCTGCTCCTGTGGGCTCATCCGAGGCCACGTAACCAGCCTTGAGTTCTTCTGAGTCATTGAGGTCAGAAATTCATTACTCTGAGGTGATCTGAGGATCCTAATTAGCCCAGAGGTCATCCAGGCCAGAGATCCCCTCTTGAGGGGTCATCTGAGGTCACCTTACTTGTCCCAGGGGTCATGAGAGGTCATTGATAGCTGAAAGTCCTTCCTTGGGGTCATTGGAGGTCACGTAATGAGTCCAGGGGTCATAAGAGGTCATTGAGGCAAGAAATCCGCTAGTGTGGGGTCATCTGAGGTCACATTACTAGTCCCAGTGGTCATTATAGGTCATTGCTAGCTGAAATTTCTTCCTTGGGGTCATTTGAGGTCACCTGATGACCCCAGGGGTTATTAGAGGTCATAGAGGGCAGGGTTTTGGCTCTTCGGGGTCATCTGAGGTCATCTAATGACCAGAGGGGTTATTAGAGGTCATAGAGGGCAGGGTTTTGGCTCTCTGGAGTCATCTGAGGTCACCCGATGACCACAGGGGTTATTAGAGGTCATAGAGGGCAGGGTTTTGGCTCTTCGGGGTCATCTGAGGTCATCTAATGACCAGAGGGGTTATTAGAGGTCATAGAGGCCAGGGTTTTGGCTCTCCGAGGTTATCTGAGGTCACCTGATGACCCCTGGGGTTATTAGAGGTCATAGAGGGCAGGGTTTTGACTCTCCGGGGTCATCTGAGGTCACCTGATGACCCCAGGGGTTATTAGAGGTCATAGAGGCCAGGGTTTTGGCTCTTCGGGGTCATCTGAGGTCATCTAATGAGGTCAGGGCCTAGGGGAGGTCACTGTGGTCCAAAAATCTGCTCCTGTGGGCTCATCCGAGGCCACGTAACCAGCCTTGAGTTCTTCTGAGTCATTGAGGTCAGAAATTCATTACTCTGAGGTGATCTGAGGACCCTAATTAGCCCAGAGGTCATCCAGGCCAGAGATCCCCTCTTGAGGGGTCATCTGAGGTCACCTTACTTGTCCCAGGGGTCATGAGAGGTCATTGATAGCTGAAAGTCCTTCCTTGGGGTCATTGGAGGTCACGTAATGAGCCCAGAGGTCATAAGAGGTCATTGAGGCAAGAAATCCGCTAGTGTGGGGTCATCTGAGGTCACATTACTAGTCCCAGTGGTCATTATAGGTCATTGCTAGCTGAAATTTCTTCCTTGGGGTCATTTGAGGTCACCTGATGACCCCCGGGGTTATTAGAGGTCATAGAGGCCAGGGTTTTGGCTCTCCGGGGTCATCTGAGGTCACCTGATGACCCCAGGGGTTATTAGAGGTCATAGAGGGCAGGGTTTTGGCTCTTCGGGGTCATCTGAGCTCACCTAATGACCCCAGGGGTTATTAGAGGTCATAGAGGCCAGGGTTTTTGGCTCTTCGGGGTCATCTGAGGTCACCTGATGACCCCAGGGGTTATTAGAGGTCATAGAGGGCAGGGTTTTGGCTCTCCGGGGTCATCTGAGGTCACCAGATGATCCCAGGGGTTATTAGAGGTCATAGAGGGAAGGGTTTTGGCTCTCCGGGGTCATCTGAGGTCACCTGATGATCCCCGGGGTTATTAGAGGTCATAGAGGGCAGGGTTTTGGCTCTCCGGGGTCATCTGAGGTCACCAGATGATCCCAGGGGTTATTAGAGGTCATAGAGGGAAGGGTTTTGGCTCTCCGGGGTCATCTGAGGTCACCTGATGACCCCAGGGGTTATTAGAGGTCATAGAGGCCAGGGTTTTGGCTCTCCGGGGTCATCTGAGGTCACCTGATGACCCCTGGGGTTTTTAGAGGTCATAGAGGGTAGGGTTTTGGCTCTCTGGTGTCATCTGAGGTCACCTGATGACCCCAGGGGTTATTAGAGGTCACAGAGGGCAGGGTTTTGGCTCTCCGGGGTCATCTGAGGTCATCTAATGAGGTCAGGGCCTAGGGGAGGTCACTGAGGTCCCAAAATCCGCTCCTGTGGGCTCATCCAAGACCACGTAAGAAGTCTTGAGTTCTTCTGAGTCATTGAGGTCAGAAATTCATTCCTCTGAGGTGATCTGAGGTCCCCTAATTAGCCCAGAGGTCATGAGTGTTCCTCGAGGCCAGAAATCCCCTTCTGTGGGGTCATCTGAGGTCACCTTACTTGTCCCAGGGGTCATTAGAGGTCATTGATACCTGAAATTTATTTGTTGGGGTCTTCCGAGGTCATGTAATGAGCCCAGGGGTCATGAGAGGTCATTGAGTGCAGAAATCCCCTCCTGTTATGGGTCATGGGAGGCCCCCTTACTAGTTGCAGGGGTCATGAGAGGTCATTGATAGCTGAAAGTCCTTTCTTGGGGTCATTGGAGGTCACGTAATGAGCCCAGGGGTCATGAGAGGTCATCAAGGCAAGAAATTGGCTTGTGTGGGGTCATCCAAGGTCACATTACTAGTCCCAGGGGTCATTATAGGTCATCGATAGCTGAAATTTCTTCCTTGGGGTCATTTGAGGTCACCTGATGACCCCCGGGGTTATTAGAGGTCATAGAGGCCAGGGTTTTGGCTCTCCGGGGTCATCTGAGGTCATCTAATGACCCCAGGGGTTATTAGAGGTCATAGAGGGCAGGGTTTTGGCTCTCCGGGGTCATCTGAGGTCATCTAATGACCCCGGGGGTTATTAGAGGTCATAGAGGGCAGGGTTTTGGCTCTCTGGGGTCATCTGAGGTCACCTGATGACCCCAGGGGTTATTAGAGGTCATAGAGGCCAGGGTTTTGGCTCTTCGGGGTCATCTGAGGTCATCTAATGAGGTCAGGGTCTAGGGGAGGTCACTGTGGTCCAAAAAATCTGCTCCTGTGGGCTCATCCGAGGCCACGTAACCAGCCTTGAGTTCTTCTGAGTCATTGAGGTCAGAAATTCATTACTCTGAGGTGATCTGAGGACCCTAATTAGCCCAGAGGTCATCCAGGCCAGAGATCCCCTCCTGTGGGGTCATCTGAGGTCACCTTACTTGTCCCAGGGGTCATGAGAGGTCATTGATAGCTGAAAGTCCTTCCTTGGGGTCATTGGAGGTCACGTAATGAGCCCAGGGGTCATAAGAGGTCATTGAGGCAAGAAATCCGCTAGTGTGGGGTCATCTGAGGTCACATTACTAGTCCCAGGGGTCATTATAGGTCATTGCTAGCTGAAATTTCTTCCTTGGGGTCATTTGAGGTCACCTGATTACCCCAGGGGTTATTAGAGGTCATAGAGGGCAGGGTTTTGGCTCTCCGGGGTCATCTGAGGTCATCTAATGACCCCAGGGGTTATTAGAGGTCATAGAGGGTAGGGTTTTGGCTCTCTGGAGTCATCTGAGGTCACCTAATGACCCCAGGGGTTATTAGAGGTCACAGAGGGCAGGGTTTTGGCTCTCCGGGGTCATCTGAGGTCACCAGATGACCCCAGGGGTTATTAGAGGTCATAGAGGCCAGGGTTTTGGCTCTCCGGGGTCATCTGAGGTCATCTAATGAGGTCAGGGTCTAGGAGAGGTCACTGAGGTCCCAAAATCCGCTCCTGTGGGCTCATCCGAGGCCATGTAAGAAGCCTTGAGTTCTTCTGAGTCATTGAGGTCAGAAATTCATTCCTCTGAGGTGATCTGAGGTCCCCTAATTAGCCCAGAGGTCATGAGTGGTCATCGAGGCCAGGAATCCCCTTCTGTGGGGTCTTCTGAGGTCACCTTACTTGTCCCAGGGGTCATTAGAGGTCATTGATACCTGAAATTTATTTGTTGGGTTCTTCCGAGGTCATGTAATAACATTTTCTAGAACATAACATTTTCTAGATGAACTTCACTCAAATTATTCCGGGAGAGGAGCAGAAGAATCTCACAATTCCATTTTTAAATTCCAACCTTTAAACCACTCTAGGTTGAAGTCAAAACAACTGTCTTGCTGGCTCTTCCCTCCCAGCCTTGTTCCAGGCCAAGTCCTGGCTGGAGAGCTATTAAGAGTGCAGAGAACAAAATTCATAACCCTGAGGCAATGCTTCTCTTCCATACCAAAACACAGATGAAGAGTCTCTCATTTTTCTTTAACCTGTTGGAAAATATGAATGAGACTATAAATTTGCCTCCTCGAGCAGGCCCCCATGACCAGGACAGGGTAATTGCATTTGGCAGTCCCCTAGATCAAAGAGATCTGCAGACCATTCTCTGGACCCACTCAAATGACTATGCTGACACAGGTAGGAGCAGTGTGCATCTCTTTACTGAAATACCATTAACATCCAGCTGCAGTTGCAATCTTAATTTTGTGTTTAATAGGCTTTGCTCACCTTGTTGGAGAAAAATTCAGTCCAGTACGATTCCAACAAAACCAGTGGTCCTGGTTCTCTGTAAAACTCCGGAAAAGCTATGTAATACCAGAATGTTGGTGTAATTGAAAAACATTGGGTCTTTATTTAATAGTTTTGTTACAAAGCAGACTGCTTTTCATTACCATTTGAAATAGCTATTACTGTTCAGTTAATAACTTTCATGTTATTTTTACCCTCCAGCAACATTATTATTTATCCCTAAATTATAAATGTTCTGTTTTTCTCAGGCTTTTTATTCATAATTATTTTCTTGCTAGAACTTCATAATAAAAAAATCCAAGAGAATGATGTACTTGTAAAAGAAAAAAGCAATGGAGCTGAAAGAGCTTACTTACCCGGTCAGCAGGAAATCAGAAGTCATGTTCAATTCCCAGGTCTCCAGCTGTCAACCTGCAATACTGCTGGAAAATCTGTGTGGTTATGCTGCCTTAAGAGAGAGCATGTCCTGATGCTTCAAGACTGATGAATTGTGTGTGCTGGAGGGAATAACTGGAATTCTGCAGTTGCAGAATCCTCTCCAGTAGATCAGGTTTACTTGTTGCTTGAATAACAAGCAGTTAGAATCAAATTTCTCTTTGAATTGTCCCACTGACTCACTAAAAGCCACAAATCAAGAAAGCCTTTTGTGGTCTGGAAATTAGCAATGATGCTCTGTCCATGTCTCTTCAGATGAGCACCTATATAAGCTGGAAATTAAAAGAAGACAATAGATCCCCTAAACATAGCATTTTCTCTGCTGATACATGTTTATTTAACAGATACATAGCCAAGAAGATGATGTGCTCTATATATCCTGATTATAGAATTCTCATCTTCTTATTTAAATTTCATATTTTGGTTCTTCAAGTTGCTCCTTAGGGACCTGGGGCTTAGTCTATACACATATCTCAGATTGCAGGAGCTGGAGCCTATAATTAGTTCCTCAGATGAAACCCTGTGGAATTTGGAAAAAAAGTGGTAATGAAAGAGACACTGAAGAGCAAATTCAGCTGATCTTTATAGTGTTATTTGTAGAAAATTCACAGCTACTTTGCCTGGTGAATGGAAGACCACTTCTTGAAGAAGTAGAGTGTAACTGCCTTTAATTTAAAAGTCTTGGTTGACGAAGTGGGAATATTCCAACTAGATTTTTTCTCCTAATGAGTGATCACCAGCTGCTGCCTCAGAAAGACAAGAAGGGGAGCTGATACAGTTCCCAAATCCCCTGCTGTGGTCTCAAGGCTGCTTCACACTGCCATCTGACAACAGATCCCAAAGGATAAGAAGTGGTGATGGCAGCTGCAGTAACACAGACAACACCCGTCTGTCCAATCCTGATGTGACTTCAGAACAAGTTTTTTATGGAAGTGGGACATGAGTCAGACCTATCAAGAGTATTTCAGGACGTGGGAAATTTAGTCACACCATGGGATCTCCAGCTAGAAAACCAGCTAGTCCTTCTTCTCTGCCGCTTCTGCACCAATAAAACTATTGCCCAAACAACCAATCCACCTTTTGGTGTTTGTTCAAAGAGGAGCAGCACAAGCTACGGGGAGCCAGGAGCCATTAAATGATAATCTGCATTAAATGATAAATCTGCATGGACTGAGCAGAGGAAAAAGAAATACCTTATTTTCCATAGAACTGACTTGGGGCAATATCTTTCTTTTACCATGTATTTGTCAAACAAAATTCTTCCCTTCTGTAAATTGATATCAGCCGCCAAAACCTATGTGTGGAGGCTACTATGAAACATGTTAGCAGTGCATTTTATTTTATTAAATTAAAAAAAGATTCTCTGAGATGTACTGAATGACTACTGTAACAAGGTAAATGATAATAAAAAAGTCTCCTATTCAGCTCAAGAAACCTGACAACACATAATACATATCCTTGAAATGTGGAAGCAAAAATGTACAAGATAGGCAAGATTTATGTTCTAAATCATATTTCCCTGGAATTTAATTAAGGGATTGGTTGCTATTTTCCAATAAGACCCATCATAGACAGCAGCAATGTGTTGCTACAAGTTCCAAATGTGGCAGGTATCACCCAGGGACACTCATCTATTGGTGTTCATGGTAGAAACCTGGACCTCTAGCAGCTCAAAATAACGGTCCCTTTGGTGGCTCTACTGGCTGTGGACAAAGGTCTTGTACTCCCAGCACCATGGGCCACAAAGGCAAAGGAAACTCAATCCCTTTGCTTTAAGTTGTTTTTTCTCTCTCCTTGGAGAGAAAGTGTTCAGCCTCTGCTGAACACTGTTCAAGACCACTGGTTTGCTCTAAAATGGACACCTGAAGCAAACTAAAAACACCCATTTCCTGCATCAACTTCATGTTATCTTAATATAGTATTTAAAATATGGTATAGTATGGATCTCTAAAGGCTGAAAAAGCAAATATAATTTATATGAAAAACGTACAGGCCTTCCTTTTCCTTACCTTCCTTTTCATTGAAAGACCTCGCCACTCATGGAAATACAGAAGGATTTTTTTTCCTGAAGACATTGATTTGTGGTACCCTGTTAACAGCCATAAATAGCTCTTCAAGAAAGAGAGCTAATTTGATCTCCACGCCTCACACAAACCTAGAAATATGAATTGGCCTAAGTCATCCAACTGCAACACAGTGTCTCACAAGGGCAATTAGGAATAGTGACTCTAACTGGGACTTCAGATTACAAAACTCTCTAAATTTCAGGGGAGTTAAGGCTGAACTTTAGGTTTACTCATCAGCAGGGCAAAAAAACTGCTTTGAAACCCAGCCTTAAGTATCTCCAAAATGTCTGAATTTGTCATTTTGCTTAAGATATGCTTCTAATAACAATTTATGCATTGTAAATGTATAGGTGTCCAAATTCATATAAGAATAAAGAACCTATGACATTAGAGTTCATTCTCAATATTCTTCTCTCTGTCCAATACTCTTATATCAAGGTCAGCTCTCCTGTTCACTGGTGGCAAGTGCCTTAGAAATGCCACTAACTAGGCACACATATCAATAAAAATCAGACATTTCTCTAAGCACTTTTTATAGTAGATAGTCCTTTCAGAAGCCAAAGTAAGGTCAAAGTTAACAGAGTGGCAGCCATCCCCTTGTAAATGTTCTCCACTCCTTTAAAAGACCACTACATTTCCATTTCATCACAATTAAAATACAAATGACTTTCACAGATTAGGTTGAAATCCATGGCCAATTAAAAAAAAAAAAAGAGCCATACACCATTATCACTATACTAGAAAACCAGACTAATGTTACTTAGGGTAACACAGCAGAAATGGTCCAGTAATTGACATAGGGCTTCAATAATGAACCTTTTGCTCAGGGTGGATTTGAAGCAGCAAAGTCTTTTAACTAAAGACAAAATAATTGGAAAGTTTTAGCTAAGAAATAATGGGAAAAATGAACAAAAGACTATGTAGAAATAGCTTGTGTAGACTTAGATAAAACGTAGAGCAATTGAGACTTGAAGACAGCAGAGGCAAGGATTAGAAAAGTAGAGACAGAAAATTAGAGGAAATGACAAAACATTATGCATAGATGCCACCCTCACCCAAGTCATAGTTTTCTATGTCCAGGGAGTGCAGTGTGCATATATTGCAGCTGAAACCCCGGGGAGCTCTAGTTCAACGGAGTGGGTGTGGGGAATAGCCATTTGTCTGTAATCCTCACTAGAAACTACTCCCCCTAGTGAGGTGCCACTCAAGCAAGTTGCCTGACACTCGAGAGGCACTACTAAATGCACCTTTTTTTTTTTTTTTTTTTGTTCTTTTTTGGATGGTCAAATTTCTGATAAAGTAAGAGGAGATATCTGGGGCAATGTGAATTGTACCTCCAAGCCTGTCACCAGCATCATGTTGTTCTGCACTCTGCAAGCTGCCTCTCACTGTCTTGCAAACAATTCATACTCATTTGCCCCTCTACTCCGTCCTGGTGAGGCCGCATCTGGAGTATTGTGTCCAGTTCTGGGCCCTCCAATACAAGAGGGATGTGGAGCTGTTGGAGAGAGTCCAGCGCAGGGCTACAAGGATGATCAGGGGCCTGGAACATCTGCCCTATGAGGAGAGGCTGAGGGAGCTGGGCCTGCTCAGCCTGGAGAAGAGAAGGCTGAGAGGGGACCTGATCAGTGTCTATAAGTACCTCAAGGGAGGGAGTAGAGAGGATGGTGCTGGTCTCTTTTCAGTGGTGGCCACTGACAGAACTAGAGGTAATGGCCACAAACTGAAGCACCAAGAGTTCCACAGGAACTTAAGGAAAAATTTCTTAACATTGAGGGTGATGGAGCACTGGAACAGGCTGCGCAGAGAGGTTGTGGAGTCTCCTTCTCTGGAGATCTAGAATTTTTCTTTCATTCTTTCTACACCAAGGTTAAAGCTTTTTATTTCCACCCAATAGCTGAAAATGGAGTTTTGAAATATGCAGCTGTTGTTGCAAGGATTGCAGCAAGGTTGGATAAACAATTAAGGTAATGGTTGGATTATCCATTTGAATAATCATTTTGATAATGACTGTTGCCTTGGAGCATTTCATAAGGAATGGAATACAAATAAAAATCAAAAGGAATTCCCTTTGAATAGATGCTTGTCATGGCTGAGTGCTGCAGCAGTATATGTGAATGATAAAGGATGTTTGCTAAACAGACAAAACCAGTATTCTTTGCTAGAGAAGACTAGCACTTAATTTATGTCTTGTTTTTCCCCTCACTGATTAGTATTTCAAATGCAAAGTATTGCTTTTCTGGTTATGTTTGAAAGGAAATGTTCCAAAAGAAAAGTTAAGGACAAAACTGTGCCTGTACCTTTGCTGTGCCTGAACATGGAGGTAGGCACAAGCCACAGTGAGGACGTGCATGGGAGTCCTGCACAGGAAACAATCTTTGTGCTGATTCTCTCCAAGGTAACAAAATAATTACTGGAGGCAGAAGGAATATGAGCTATAAGCTGTGTTTGATTACTTGGCTATAAAGGTCTACAGCCTTCCTGGGCGGATATAATACTAACCCCGGAGTTTAATACATGAATCCCATAGATTTAAATCCAGAAGTGTGACTCCAAACCCATTAAACACAGTTTTTCTTAGGGATCCAAATTTCTACCTTTATGTTTCACTTACTCATCTACTACAAGTTCACTGAGACATCACAGTCATGAGTTTTCGGGAATCTTTAAGTATTTATTCCTACAGCATCACGTTTCAGAGCCCAATAGTTTTCTCAATTAAATTTGTAGACATTTTGTCACTGAGGATAGCTTCTGACCTACATTTTACAATGAACTAAAAAGAGTTGTTGACTCTTTTGTTTTTATAATAGTTTATATAATCAAATTCCTGGAGTATGCTTGTATGTTATGCAGTAGGTTCAAACTTGGCATGTTTTAAAAATCTGCTGGTTTAGGTTGGAGACAAGAAATCCATTCTTTTGCTTCAGTCTCTAGAAGAACCCAACTTTCCCTTTGAGCTAGTTTTAATGAGGCAGCAATCTATCCCCAAAGCCCAAATGACAGTTTTTTCTGAAATAATTCTGGCAGAATGTATCGAACGCACATTCTTTGCAATACTGTTGCTAGCAAAAATAACTATTTCAAATGACCTTTGCCAGGCCCTGTGTTTACCAGGGGTATTAATTAAAACTCCATGACAAAGTCCACAAGGATTACATGGGAACTAGGAATAACACTCCTCTGACAAATCTGGCCTATTTTGGGTGTCATTTAACTGACAATATGAGCTATTTGTGACCCTTTGTCCTTTTCATTACTAAGTCTAGAAACTTTGAATTCTTAGCTTAAAACTAGAAAGAATTACAGACCTTTACTTTAGCAGCAGTGATTTCCCATTTCACTCAGTATGATGCAAGCCATCAAGACACTCCAAAGGTGATGAGATGCCTGCTTTACCTCATTGATATTGTGTGCCTTGTGGTTTTGGGCAAGATTAAAAGAAAAATCACTTATCCCAAATGATTTACCTATCAAGCTAAGTAATATTGATTTTTCAGCATGGACTGCTTCGTAAGTACAATCTCTAGCACTTCCCTACACCCTTATAATTCTGTATAAGAAAGACAACCCCCTAAAATACCTTAAAGCATGCAATCCTTTGGACTGTATGCAAGAGGTATATTTGGTATCCTACATATCATTATGAGGTCGGCATCCTATCTTTCTCATATCTGTAGGACTCAATATGGATAATAGAAAACAGTGGCAGCTCTGTGCCTTTGTGTCCTCACGCCTGTATCAGAATATATTGGGACATACCCTCTGTCCTTGGGAAGTGGCTTGATTTGGAAACAGCGAAGGTAGGAAAGGAAACTCACCAGAAGCGATAGGTTTGGTAGGCCCATGAAGATGAACTCAGAGTGAGTGAAATTTTCTTTGTCTGTTAAGGCTGAAAAACATACACAAAACGACGTTAGATACTTCATGTCTACCCCTGAGGAACCTTCCTCAACTGGACGGACCAGAGACTGTTGTGGCTATGGAAGTTACCAGTAGATGAAACTCCGTTCTGGAAGTCTTGCAAACAAGATGGTTTTGTCATGCAACCTGTAACCCTACTCTATTGCAGTGTTTACAAAGGGTGGGAATTTCAGGTACAGGAAACTATACATCCTGTCAATGCTGGAATCTGGAACAAAACTTGCCTTGGAGAAGGTTAGGAATTCATGCTAAATTGCAGGCTTTGCCCAGTGCACAGAGCAGCTGCTGGAAGAAGGAGGGGCGATTCAGTAAAAATTTCTATTAATTTGTTGTCATTGCCAATTAAGTTCTAAACTCACAACAGGCAGGAGCAGATAGTGAGCTGAACACTTCATCTAAGTCATTAATCAAATGTTTTACATTTTTATTTGAAAAAGAGTGGCAAAGCACACTAAAATTGGATAGAAAGAAAACAGAGGGTGAAAACAAAAGCTTAGTGAGACAGATAAGCAGTTTGAAGATAGGAAGCAATGCAAATCTCCTGTGAATACACTGGAAGGAAAATCATACTGGGGAGCTCAAATGACTCACTGAACCTGATTTCTTCTGTTAGCACAAAAAGCAGAGAGGGCTCTTCTGTTTTCTTCTCCCTTCAAGTATTTATGAAATATTCTTTGTGACTATTTCAAGATGCTTATATGTTCTTTGGAGATGTCTGAATCTCTAGCCTTTTTACAAATGCCCATTTTGTAAGGAAAAAAAAAAGCAGATTGAATAAGACCTCCACAGTAGGAAAAAACAGAGAGAATCTTCTCCTGAAATGATCCTTGCTGAATCATATTGCAATTAAGATTAAACCCTAGCAAAGTACAGATATATGTGTACAGGGATTACTATTTCACCTAAACAAAACTATAACATGCTATATTTGTGATTTTGATCACAAGCATAATACAAATGTTTTCCTGGATGACAGCTTGGATATGATAGGGAGATAATTAGGTATAGGTGTGAATGTCTTGTCAAAGTTACATAGATTATTTTTGAAAGAGACATCTGGTTTCACTGCTCAGTGCCAACCGAATCTTTATAACCATTGGCAATAATTGCGTGCTGCTGATGTGCTTCCATGAATAATTGAAGGGACTTGCTTTTCTCTAGCCTTACACTGGCTCCTGGGACTGAAGGGATCCAGGCTTTGCATTTATTAAATAGATCTAATCTTGTTTTTATTTAATTTCCATTTTTATTGCATTTCTGTTCTCCGTTCTCATTCATGTTAACATTCTTCCCCTATTGCTCCACACAGGGCTGTGTACGTAACACCACCAAAATCAAAAGGTGCTTGAAAGCATCTCTTGTGCTTGCATTTCTTTAAAAAACACAAGTTGGTACGTTTCCAGGGGGATCTGGAAGCTTTACAGATATATAGAAGATCTACTCAAATGACAAAAAGGCATTTACAAGAAATCACAATAGTTGGCAGAGTTTCCTTCTTATTGAAGAAATTCCTAATAATAAGCCTGTCTGTTGCACTTCATAGTATCATTTTTTTTCTAAGTAAAGAAACTGCATTTACGTTAGTAAGTCAGGCTGCTTTTTAAATGTAGACTTAGAAGGTAACACAGGCTAGTAAACTAATGTTGTCATGATGTATATTAAATCCAATGGCCAAAGAGGGGTGTGAATTCTTGAGAGATATCCTTACCAAAACCTCTGCATGTGATTTTTAAAGCAGCATTTTTGTCTTATCAGTATAGCAACACAGTCACTTTAGTATGCAAGATAAAAGAAAGAGCCTGAAGATGAATTTCTTTACACACACGCACACTTATATGCAAAATAAAATGAATGTTACCTTTTATATCTGTTTAGGGTCAGAAGAGGTTTTTTAGCAGATATTCTTCATAGCACCTTTAAATCAAAAAAAAGTCAATACTGGAACAAATTTCATCATTTATGCACCATACTAAACAAACACCTATTTACCTGCAGCCTGATCCTACTTCCATTTAACTTGGAGCCAAAAGTGTTAATTACATCCATTACATTCTTGAAAAAATATGCTAGGTGCTCTATGCTCCAGGCATTGGCCGTTGCTCCGTGCAACTTAATAGGCAAAATGGATGCAGAACACAAAATATATACATGCTCTTATGGTTCTTTAAGAATATGCTATGAATTATTTAAATAATAGTAATGTCAGACCCTTTTTAGCCATTCAAAATGAAGGATTAATTATCTGGGACTAGAAAGTAGCTGAATGTGCCAATGTGGCTTGTCGCCCTTTCAGGGCAGTAGTTTAAAAATGTTCTTCACATTTAGTTTTGAACCCAAACTGTATTTTTGTCAGTATTCAGCAGTCCCATAGAAATACAGAGTATAAACGGATTAACACTGAAACAATGCTTGTTGCTCCACCTCCTCTCTCCTTTTTATCTTATAAATTGTCAGTTCCATATACTAGAAACAGCTGCACAATTCCTAGGGAAAGAGGAGCGGAATAAATATTTGAGCTTTTTCCTCTGCTCAACTGCAATTTGTTGGTGAAAATAGAAGTTGCCTCCTCGGATCTGGATGCGCAGTCAGTTTCCAGTGATTAATTTATTACATTTGTGTAGGAGACCCCGAAGAGGTCTCAAAATCCTCCGTAATGTCATGGTTGGGATGTTTGCTTTTAGTACTGGATTACTTGGTTCAAATCTCTGTCCCGACTAGGTAGGGAAGTGATACTGCTATTCGAGATCAGTGTCTGGCAGATGGGTAGAGGGGTGACACTGGACTCTCTCTCGCTTTTTAGGAGGGATGGGTACTGCTTATGCACCTAACTCTGTGAGGGAGAGGAATCCCAACAATAAAGTAAAATGACAAAGGGACATAAAAACCTCCACATCAGCAGAGGAAAAGGATGAAATACCTTGACTTCACGACATTTACCAGAGGAGAAGGTATGTTGCCACAGAACCATCTGGCTTTCAGCCACGTGGACAACCACTGTTACCTGCTGATAACTCTTTATATCTCAAAGTCCTACCTACCTTCATGGCTGGACTTCAGTCGTAGCCTCTCCGTAGCGGTAAGAGAGACTATATTGGATATGTCTCCGTTCAGTGTGACCCATCTTTTCTGCCCGGGATGCCAGTCGTGGGTGTGCAGCCCTCTTCCTGCACATACCTGAATGCTCACTGGGCAGCACTGGCACTTAAAGGCTGCACCCATGACCTGCTTTTGAAATGGCCCAGGGGAACTGCTGAAAATCTCATGTGTTGCAGAAAAAAATCAAAGGGCCCATTTGCATTGTGCATGTCGTAGCTCCACAAAGACGTTCAGCAACCTGCTTTTAAAGTGTGGAGCGTAAATACATTACGTTAGCAAAGGGAAAAATGTTTTTTGATGGAGCCTGTTTTGATCTGAGCTACTACCTTCACTTACGTATCTGTAGCCAGTTGATAAGAGCAGCCTGTCCTTGGGCTTAGAGCAGAAGACATGACATTTTTGTTGAAGTTGTTAATCTCATTAGATATCTGCCCAGAAGTTTTTCCACAGCAAAATGACTCAGAAGATAGCATGGGTATGGGCTATTTCTTAACACACAAGACTTTTTCACACCTATCAAAATTAAACAGCTTATACTCTTTTAAGGCAATTCCAACTGATTCAGTAAAGTGAAAGCTGCTTTCCCTTTATTTGAATGACGCATATTCCACTTTCTGTAGAAGAATAGCTCAACAATTTAGGTTATGGCAATGGACTGCTCACATTAAACTAAGCTGTCACCATCTGTTCCACCTTACATTTACAAAAGTAAGCAAAAGTATTCACAGCTTCATATTCCTCCTGCTGCATAATGCACAACACACTCCTTTTCTGGGGGAAATTTAGATCCAGAGTAGGGGAACACTTGATAAAACAAATGCTTTGATTAGACCACAGTACTTTTCAGATGATACCGCAGTTTTTGTGAAGAGCTCTGTACAAAGTAAGTCATGTTTGAGAGCACAAGTCTCCTCTCACATTCTTCCATATATTCCTAATCTATATAAAACTCACTGCTAAGAAACCCTACCCTGATAAAAAAGTCTCCTTGTGGATATTGTGATGACAGCTTCTCCTTGCCTGTTCTAATATTGTAAAATTACCCCCCAAAAATGGAAAATGAACAAGGTCACACCATGCTGAGAAGCAAAATAATTCTTGTTCACTTTCTGATACTATGTTCCTTAAGGAATTATTTCTAAAGCACAAGCTGAAGCAAATCCTAGCCCTTTTGTGGCAAGGAAATAGAATCAGAATTTGAGAGAACCGATACACTTCCCTCTTTAAGCTCCTCTTCCGAGTCCTTTTGAAAACCGAGCGTTAATCCTCATAAGAAAACTCAAGAGGCTTTTCCTGTTTGTACCTTTTACCCTTCTTTCACTGCAAATAAATAAGATGAATTTCTAGCCCTCTGTGCTTGCAAAAGGCAGCCTTGCAAAACGAGAGGTACCCCAGTAGTTAAACTTACTGAGTTGTCAATACTCAATGGTTAATTAGTTTGTTAATAGCCCAGGCCTGACAGTACTTCAGCAAAAGAAATTCTGCTGTTTCAACATTCTTGCTTATCTTATTTTCTTGACATATTAAGACCAGAGCAATGAAGTCCATTATTATTTCTGGCATTATTCCCTCACCAAAGATTTCCTTTGAGATACTGGGGTGATTGGTAATAGCAGACAAAGGCTTTTATCTGTAGGTCTCTGGTTTGATTTCAGAAAGGGATGGCAGTAACCAGAAATCTATTATTTTCCATTGCTAGATATTGGAATGTCTTGCAGTACATTGATATTCCTAATGGAAAATGTTTATCACAAAGCAAAACAGAAGAAAACAAAACACTTCTGCAATTGCTGCCTAGCCTACACAGCCTACGTATGTTAAGCTACAGAATTTACATATTCTGTTAGCCTTAATGTCAAGTCAAAAATGCATCTGTATGGTCGTTTTTCTATTACACCTCAGCCTATTTCTAGAGAGTAAAAAATTAAGCTCACTAGCAAATATGAGTAGATTTTCCTCTTGAAAAACGTAATTTTAGATGAAAACTAGAGTGCCATAAAGTTTCTACTGACTACAACAACATTTCATTTGGAGAAAATATTGAATATTCATTTTAGTTCATGGAGGCTTTTCTCTTTGGTCTCTCTACCAGCTCTTGTTTGGATCCTGGGGAGGCACAGCGCCTGATAAAAACAGTCCTGGAGCTTTGAGTTACTTGCTTAGGATGCTAAAGCAGGCCACCTCGTGTTATCCCGAAGGACATCTCACACATCTGGCGGGTGTTGAGTCATCCCTGTGCAGCCCTGCATAATGACTCCTGGAGCAGACAAGCTCTACCTGCATCGCTGCAGGTTATCAAAGACGGAAGCAAAGCACGTAAGGACACTTTAGTCTCCTCTGGTAGAATACAAAATGGTGTCGAGTAATGAAGAGCTTTATCAAAGGTTTCTAAGGGAGGGAACTGAAAAGCTTAAGTCATGAATTAGCCATTTTGGCATTTGTGTGAAGTAGATTAGTATTATTAACTCTGGCTAGTGGGGAAATTAGACAGGGATAAGTGGAAACGTCAAATTTTCATGATTTAGTTTTTGTGTGTCCATGTTTCATAGCCAAGGCTTGATGTGCAGAGCAGCTGAGTACACACAAGGCAACTGTAGATACTGAGTAGCTGCAATGCTATTTCTGCATTGCTGTTTAGGCTCTTTCTTAAAAATTTGAACAAGTGCCTTAACCCAAATAAAACAGAGCATATCTTTCTCCCTAACTTTTAACTAAATAAAAGCTACATATATTAAAACATTTCTAAACATTTCTTAAATGACCTTTTTTTGATGGTTGGATGGTTGGATATACTATCTGATAGTATGGGACTATCACGACTCCAGTTGCTCATGGACCCTGTGGAAATAATTTTGTCTCTTGCTCTTGAAACTCCAGAGACTTATCATAAAGAAACGAGGCAGAAGGAAGCATTTGTAACAAATGACTTTACTGAAATAGAGGCCATTTCAAGTATCTAATTTGAGCCTTAATCAAAAAGTTAACATCACAGCCAGGTAGGATCTGGCTGTCATCCCTAACAGTGCTCAGGAGCCAAATAAGCTGTAATGGTAAATATCATGAAACCTCTGCTATTGGATCTCGTACAAGGAATTTTTGCCTTACTGGATCTACTAAGCAACAGTGGGCTACTTCCCTTTCCCTAATATATATACATATTACCCACTTTTGATTACTATCTTATACTTAATTACACATTCCTTTTAAAGGTTCTTTTCTCTCTCTCTACATAATACAGGAAATCAGCATGCAATCTTGTTGCACGCTCTTGATCCCACTACTTGAGGCAGGTCCAAACAGAGCTAAGCAATAAATAAAGCCATGAGATACATGAATTCAGCAGCTGACTGCTCTTTCCTCTTAACCGGAAGTTAATCGGATCTTGGGCCACTGTGACAGTGGCCTCTTTTCAACTGACACCATATGTTGAAGACGTCCTAACTCTCACGGTCATCAAGGTACAAAACTTATGCAAGAATAGGTGTGCTTGCCACTGTACCCCAGAAAGTTTAATTTTGTATTTTCTTTGCCTTCCTTTAGCCTTCCATCTATATTGGAAACTTTTTTTCTAAATTCCCTAACCCTCTCGCATCCTGCATTGTCCACAGCCATAATCTTCCTTACACAGGAGCTGGACATCTCCGGATGCACAGAAGATAGCATGCTGAATTACCTAAACCCCTCAGCAGGGAATCCTAAGGAAATGAGCTGAAGTTTCACCTCCTAAGAAGGAAAGGGACGCAAAAAAACGGCTTCAGCAGCAGAAATTTTAAGCACTTTATCTCAGACCATGGAATCCCACACTCCTGGAAGAGGCAGAGTCCTGCTTTCAACAAACAGCAGGAGGATTTGCAGCTCTGTTTCTCATCCTCAAACTGGGAGCCATAAGCACCAGGTTGTGAGTGAAGAGGCAGGGAAATGCACAGCATCTTTCCTTTTCCTTTCTCCTGTGATTGATATGAAATTTCACCTGTCTCTATGTTCCAAGAGCATCCATTTCTTTGGTCTTTGTGGGTGCTGTTGGGAAGGGAAAAGTTCATTTCTGAAACCTGCTGGAGATTAAGTACCACACCACTCTCTGCAGAAGAGACTTACGTGCAGCTCAGCAGACGCATACTGAGGTATCGTAGCTGGTAGATAAGGAGGTCTCTGCAGGTTTAAGTAGCCACTGAGAAGTCTGTTGGGAATCCATACTTTGGATTTTGCCATTTAAAATATAAGCTGAGCTTTGCCTCTCCAGCAGCTACAAGCAAACTCACCAGCTCTACTTGCAGGCAGCTGTTTCTGCAGTAGAAACGCGCAGTTTCGCTCGTGTGTGTGCATCAAGAGGAGATAGCAAGTGGCGCCTTACTGTAATTTAGGTCTATCTGTTGTTGAAATATGTTTCATATATCATGACATGTTTTGATAAATACCATAAAATGTATCCTAGTGTTACGATAACGGATGCTTCAGAAAATGAATGGAGGTAACTGTAGGGGTCCAGGGTGTTCACACCCTGATGGACACTGAGGCAAGAGGTTACTTGCTGGTAAAACTCAGTGACTTTGTCATGTTGGCTGGTTTTACCCTCGTTCTCCAAGTACTCTGCCCATCACAGAAATTCTAACTAGCACTATTTGTTAACATTTTAGCTATTTCTTTCCAAATTCATTCTGCAAAGACATCAAAGGATGTTCACACTATAATCTGAGAAGCCCCGCTGGTGTTTCTCTGCACAAAAATGAATGAAAAATGCAGGTCTTTTCAGGAACACAATAGAAGTGAATAGAGATGTCAAAGCCCGAGTTAAAGATTTTCAAAGTCACAGAAGGGGAAGTCAATAGGTGATAAACTATGAACTCTCCTTTTCCCTTGAAAATTCCCTTCTTTATCCCTAGACTTCATGTGAACAAAAATCTCAATTCTCTGTGACCAAAGACCAATAACTTTCAAAAGCTCACAAAGTTTCCAGGCAATACATTCCTTGGATGCCTATCTAACTTATTATAGCCATATAGAAATGTTAAAAAGAGCACAGATGGCAAAAAGGAAGTTTCAGGTTAATTTTTCTCATCTGCTACAACTTGGCACAAAGACTTTTTTGGCCTGTCCATAGTCTGAGTTTTCCAAATTTCTTTTACTTTATTTTATTTTATTTTATTTTATTTAGCAACTTTTTAGTTCAGAATTCCAGGTTCTCTTCTGGTTGCTGGGAACAGGCTGGCTGCAGTCATCCTGATTTCAAAGCAGTTATTCTTTTACTTCTAATTTATAGATTTGATTACTTTTTAAAGTACTGGAATTACAGTATATTTTCAACAATTTAACTTATGTTAATTAAGGCCATTTAAAAGAGTGTCCTACTGTAGCTTACCAAGCTTTTTTTTTTTTTTTTTGTATTTTCTACTCAGAATGTCTTTCCGTACAGTCACTGAACTGTATCTCTAAAATGATCGTTTGTTTTAATGCAAAACAAACTCTTTGTTCACTAGGGAGAACAGTAAACTTTTGACGTGCAGTTTATTTCCATACTATCTAGAATTCCATTATTGGTAAATGAGAAAAGATATACATTTTAGAGGAGAAATGGCTTTTCTTTGGCAAGAAAGGTCTGATGATACACAATTACGTGCTGTGACTCAGCATTTTCTGAAAATCAGAGCCTAGCATACTGCTGCGTGTAAAAGAAAAATCCCAGCTACTCCCAAAACCCACACCAAACATTTATGCAAAATCTCCTCTCTCCATTCTTTATGTGAAATCGTTCCCATATAACAAGAATTTTTCTATCTTATTTTATTTATTCTGTAGCTGATCGCCTTTTTGAAGAGAAACCAGCACAAATCTGATGGGTCTGATTCTGCCACTATTAGTTAGATGTTATTTTGTCTCCATATATACAAGAGCCTCCAATATGTCTGTGCGAGACAATTAAACTAGAGATATGAATTTATGGAGTTAGTTTTTTTAAATGCAGTCATACTTGCAATGTGTTAACTATATGCACAAATGTAATTAGACATATTATATATATATAAATTTGAAGGCATAAATATTCCACTTGCTTATTCAGGAAGGGTTGCTTTAAATGCGTGTTAGTCAAATAAGCATACATTTGTTTTGCAAATGCAATTATACAATGAATTTTGCCTAAATCATAAATGCTAGGTTACGTTAAATGTAGGAAGCCAAATAGCAAGCATACACACTCATGTTCTAACACTGAGCATATGATTAACTGATGCACTTTAAAACTCTCTGATTTATGAACTGCCAACCTTTTCTTTTTTATTTTTATTCCTTTACTTGCATTAGCTGTTACATGAGAAAACCTCCCATGCAATGGAGGAGATGTTAATTCTGTGGCTCTGATCTTTTTCTGTATAGACAGAACTGTCTTCTTCTGCAGAGGTGCTGGGGTAATGACCTTGGCTCTGCATAGGGAAGCAAATGTTCCCCATTTTACTGTGTCCAAAAGGCCTCCATATCTATAGAAGAGAGGCTGAGGGCCAGGATTTGAAGTTCCCTATGTCAACAGTGGCAATGTGCCTGTCAGCCTTTATTATACCAGTTGGGAAGAAAAGAATTGCCCTTGATTGTTACTTCTCTTATTTTTACTGCATTCCTGATTTCAAAGCCACTGGCTGTAGGGCATTACATTAAAGCCAAACAAAGTAGTGTCATAACCACATCAATACAGGCATGTAGCCACCATTTAGAAAATGTCAACAATTAAACCCCAAATTCAGTTAGTGAGAAGGAAGAAAAATGCTGCTTGGCTTTGCAAGGTATTTAAAAATCAAATTAGCTGCATCGGTACAAGTGGTTTTGACGGCAAAGGAAACGTGTCGTCTGTGCGAATATTAAATCAAATTAGGAGTTTAAAAATATGTTCCCAGGAACAGTAATGCTAACAAAGCATCTGCACCTTGTTCTTTTTTAATGTTTAATATACTGAATTAGAGAAAATCTGTCCTCCCATGCCACAATAATCTTAGAAAGGCCAACGAGAGTTTTATTCAGATTGGACTCGGGCCTAATGTAAACCTAGTTTGGGGACAAAGGATAATTTTAAATAAAAAAAAAATCTAAGCTCAGCTCTCTTGTCATTTCTGTAGCACGGGCATTTTGCAGCTTTCAGTCACTGGCTTAAATTGAAAGTCTTGGAAGAATAAAGAAGTTGAAAAATGGAGCCAGATACAAACGTGAAACAAGTTTAACAAACTCAGAGTGTCATTAAGGTAAAACCCTCCCTTTGCTGCTCCCCATCTCCCAAAATGTTTAGAAAAGAAAACAGCTGTATTAGCTTGAATAGCTTCTCTGACCTTGAAATGTCTGTGTCCTGGATGTCACCTGAAAATGAAATAATTTCCTCTGAATTCAAAGATAACCTAGGATGCTGGGCAGGATTCAAGTATCTGACAGTTCTGCTGACTCTGGTTTTCATTGCGGGTTTTTATTCCTAGAAATGAATCATTCTCACACATTTCTTCAATCTTCTAGTAGCAACAGGCCTGAGCTGCGAAGGCAGAATTCAGAATAAGAACTGAATCTCATCTCATATTCATTTAAATTAGGATTCTTACCACTGCATTCAGAGTTATCAAATAGATGTGAAATTACTGTAAGAAAGATCAGAACCAAGTGCTGCCTGGGCTTATCTTGACTGATTAAACACACACAGCCAGTAACCTTGAGCCAACGTGCTTCCCAGTTCCACCTCATTATTTCCTTGGTCTAGCCTTTTTTTTTTTAGGCCAAGTACAAAACACTTTTATTTCTCTTTGCGAAATACCTAGTCCACTGAAAACTGCAGGGCTCAATTATACCAGTGGAGGAAATCATACTGCTTTTCTCCTTGTAAGTACCTCCTGATCTACATTGTCACTAAACAGCTGGCAAAATTTGCTTTCAAACCACAGCTTTCTCTCCCTCAGTTAGCAATCCTCCTAGCACCTTCTAGGAAAGCAAGAACATTTTGCACATCTTAAAAAAAAAAAAAACACTAGAAACACCCAAAGGAAAGGTGCAGCCAGGTGGCTTTTCTCCTTCAGTGGGATGGAAGCAACCGGTCCCTGTGTGTGACATCTTGATGGGGCTGAGTGCTGGGGCGAAGCCATGTGCTGTGCAGTGCTTTTGCATTGCAGTGCAGTGCAGAGCTTGTTTTTACCTGCCATGCTTATTTGAAAGGGAAGAGCAAAAGAGGCACCTTTCCAGTTAAATTCATATATTTAGATTCCCCCAGTAGCTCTCAGAAGAGAGTTGATATTTAAAAAACGGATTAGGGAGATCTGACAGATTCGCTCCGAGGTGCTGTTGCCTAGAACAGAAGGAAAACTAACTCTGCAATAGCACCGGATTGGGACGTGTCACAAAAAGCAACCAAAGGAGCAAATGCTCCACGGAGGCTGCTACGGCAACCAGCTCGTTGGATTTTTTGGCACTGCCACCCTGGTGGATCCCATGGGAGCCGTGCCACGCCGGATGCAGCAATTCCATCCGATCTGGAAACCAATGTGAAACCAGTCTGCATGTTGTTGACTAGGGTAAAGGACTACAAAACAGCAGCAGAAACGCTCTCCAGAACCTCAGCTTTCATTACTACATATCTGATTTGAAACCTACTGATTTTACCTGATTTCACTGCTATTTTTTTCTCCTTTCAAAAGCCACAGCGATAATGTCGGAGCTGGGGAAGACCTTGAGAACATGAGATTTATTTCATCTAACTCATATGTCACTACTGTAGCCATCTACATATCAGTTAGTCAGGTAGACTCAGATGAGAGTCAGTGGAGAAAAATAGGCATTTGTGGAGCTTTACATATTCACTCCAAGAAAAAACGAATCATGCTCTGTAAACACCTATTTTTTCCCTCTGCCTAGAAAAGAAATTTAGGCAATCACTGCAGATGTTGATATATAACTATACCAGGATAGGTGAGACAAATCCTAGCCCAGGCACTTTATTTTCATGTCTTCTCACCTGAAGGTCGCTTGTTCTTCCCTGCAGAAAAAATTGGCAAATTTTTTTCTTTACCCTTTTTCCTAAGCCTCCATGTACTATGCAGTACCTGGTTCCTCCACCACATATAATTTCCAGCTCTGCTTCTTCTAGCCTTTGTTCACATACCTTGCACCTTGTGTTCATCTCGGTGTTATATCTGGTTGACGCCATCTCAGCAATAGTTTCTTCTAAAACATTTTGACTGTGGGAAAAAAACATAGGGTTTACTTTAAACAGCAAAGCTGAAAAGATCTCTAAGGATTTTACACCATCCAGAGGCTTCCTGCACTGTGGTCATCTCTACGTTTCCTTTATGTTTCCTAAATCAAAATACAGTGACACTGGTTAGTGTCTTTTGAGTGTAGATAAAGATAACAACTAATGCATAAGATTAATGCATATTCATGAGTAGAATTATAGCTGTGCATGAAAGCACTACATTAGTGCTTGGTAATCAACATCTACTTCACTAGTTTTTTTTTTAAGTTAGCACAGTCACTAATCAAAGATAATTACACCACTGCCATTTCAAATGTTTATCAGGACTTCTATAGGAGGAAGAACAAGTAGTACAATTTCTGCTCTGTGACATGCCATGCTAGCTAAAGCTGGGCCAACAATGCTCTCATTTGGTTTTGCAGAGCTCATTTGTAAAGTTTTGGCATGGAAATTATAATTGTAAAAAAGTAATACTTCTCATCTGAAGGAAAAAAAAAAAGCCTTCTACCCATGAATCACAAGGTGACAGGAATTGTTAGGAATCTAATTCTCCCTCAGCTCAGCATGAAATACAGAAGTTTGGATATCCCTACTGAAAAGTGAAATTGAGGTCCATGATGGAGCAAGTTTCTAGGGAAGCAGAAAAGATCACTGGCAAAACCAAGGTTAGCATTCAGATCACCCTGCTCTCGCTCCTAGGATTCAGACAATTTTCTGGAAAAAAGGGAATGAAAAGGAAGGATAGTTTCCATTCTACTCAAACCAGAGAGGACAGCAAGCTTTTCATTTGCATTATTGCATATTGACTACGAAAGTAAGTCTAAAGAGGACAGCTAAACACTAGTTTATTTTAAAAAAGAAAATTCGTGAATTTTGCAGAGCTGATGGTGAATTTATACCATTTGCCAAGTTTGGAGTTGTTTTAGATAAACATTCATTCTTACACAGGCGACATCCATAATTTCTTCACAAATGTGCTCTTTCTCACATTGCTTCACCTATCTTGCAAACTTTATAACTCTTTCTGCAGAAGACTCTCTACCATCCCACCCCTGATCACTGAAATAGCTTTGTCCTTCTAAAGCCATCAAAAGAGCAGCTCTTCACAAGAGGTGGACAGCAGTGAAGAGCGCCCTTTTGGCTCACTGGCACAAGCCTGAGGTTGCATTACTTCAGCTCCTCCAAACCTTGGTTTAAGCCCTGACAGAAATGATTCAGTCCTTCAGCCTTCTCGAGCTGGTAAGTCCCATGCAATTGGCCTGAGGAGGATCATTCAGAACCAATCTCTAAAACCAGCGTGGGAACGGCAGTGATCTTAAGGCTCTTTTCAGTGAAGTCCTGTTCAAAAAACTAACAGTAAAATTCATTTGTGAGAACTGCAAGTGCCCAAATTCACTTCTTGTTCCATGATTCTTTGTTTACTAACAATTCAAACTGTAGTAAAACCCCAGTGAAAGCCACAGCATGAAGTTTCTTCTAAAATCTAATATGCTCCTAAGGTTTCTTTTCAGATGCTTCTCTTACAGGCCCTGGCTTTTTCCGTTCAGCTCACTGACAAGTGCAGGGTTAACACATTGCCTTGGCTCTCAGTGGTTACATCAACTAAAGCACAACGTCTGTGGGTCTCACTGGCACCATGTGCCCACTGATTTGCCCGAAGGCCATCCAGATGGGTGCCTCCAGACCAGCTTGGACTCTACCTGCTCTGATGGACTTGGGTGCTGGGATCATGGATGCTTCAGAGGAAATCCTTCAGCCATCCACAGATGTCTGCCCTGCCAGCAAGGCTCTGCTTTGTCCAGTCCCCATCTCCAGACGCATTTCGGCCCTTATGCATCAAGGTTACGTGTCCTTCCGACGCAGCGCTCACAGCCTGTGCTAACGCAGTAAGTTGACAGAGGAGTCTGCCGTTGTATCGCAGCACAGAGCAAGAGGCATCTGTGCATCAGCTGGCTGCCATATGGCAGCCATGGAGCAAGGCCAGCGTCTGCCAGCGCCAGCAGAGAGAGTGGCAGCACAGAGATCCCAGCAGAAGGCGACGAAGCGCTGTAGCAATCACAAGGTCCTGTGCGCCCAAGGCTGCCTCCAAAGTGGCTAACGCTTCCTGGGAAGCGACCACAGCAAAACTAGGGAAGGGTGACAGAGGAGAAAACGTCGTTCTTCTTCTCAGTGATTTGCGGCATTATTTATTTGGATCACTATGTTCTCTATCGCGTTTCTGCAGACGCTTGGAGGTCTCGCACAGTCAGATATGCAACCGGATTATTTCCCAAAGAACCTACAATTAAAACATCATCATGAATCACTGTCTGAAAAACTGTAATCCCTAGCAATGCTTCATATGAAGCTCAAATCCCATGATATCCTGTTTCAGACCCATTTGTGAGGGTAACAGCTACTTGAAGAACCAGAAACAGAGAAAACTCTTTTGAACAGCAGGTTGACACCAACATTTTTCCGGGCTTCTCTGGGTCTTGCATTGGACCTATGTTTTTTTAATCTAGCTACTGAGGTGGTGATGAGCTTTCACAAAAGGATATGTGAAACACCACTGGACTCGACTGCCGAGTAGTAAACACATCAACTTGCCACTTATAAGCAGAAATTACTGCAATCTCAGTACTTGAAAATTAATGGTGAGAGGAGGTGACACAGGCACAGCATTCACTGAAAGCAATGCAGGTTTTTATTGGCAGTATCCACCCAGTTATGCTGGAAGTTCATATCCCTCATAAGCATGAAAATTAGAGTCCACTAACAAGGAGGGGGACAGGGAGGGGAACAGGGGGACAAGAATTTTCGTGAATTCTGAGAGCACACTGTGTAGGGAGGAATATACCATATATTTGCTTTCCAAGAACAAAACCTGCCATTTGCATTAAAATAGGATTTTTTTTTTTACAAAAACCTCTGCATTCAGAATCACGCTATTCAGGGTTTAATGGTACAGCTGCTCTGCAAATCTTCATGCCTCAAAAAGGACTAAGGCAGCTGTGTGTAAAAACTGGAGAGGCAACCCCCAGATGGGAACATGCTGTGGGTAGTCCTGAGAAGCCCTATTCAGGTGTCAGCTACCAGCAGTGTTACCTGCTCATGGCTTCTCCCCTGATCTCTTCCCTGCCTTGGACAATAACCTGCAATACCAGTCCTGGTGGCCTCATCCTGCTGGGGCACTTTCTGGTGGGCTCCAGGAAACAGGCAACAGCACAAGAGCCAAGGAAAAAATGAGCCTGCACCAGGCAAAATTCAGCGGATGTGCAAAAATGACTATAAATCAGCCATCTTATCCTAAGTATGGGGCCAGCCCCGCAGCCCGGTGAGCTCTCCGTACAAGGCAGCGGGCTGCATGCCAGGATCTCCCCTTGAGCAAGGAGCCCTCTCAAGGATACCCCTGGGGCTTAGGAGATTCCTTTCCACTGGCAGATCCATGGTAAGTGAAAATGGTGAGAGAACCAAAACTTTCTAACACTTTGCAAACTTCACTAAATTGTATTCCTGGATCGATTGTGCACATAGTCCCTCAGAAATAAACCACTGACCAAGTCTGTGAGTAAGATGGGACCCAGCCGCACCTAGACTCTTCTGAGGAGGAGTTTGGAAAACAAGGGAGTCCAACCCGAGCCTCATCACGGGAGGGTGACTCACCTGTGTATAAACCTGTCCTCCATGCAGCAAATAACAATGCAACTTGCCACTGAGTCTTGTTAAAACCACTGTCCACCTCGATAAAACCTTTTACTATTTCTCTCATACCAGGGAAGCACATTGCATCACTCACCCCACCCCCACCACCACAAGTTTCATGGCTAAGTTCCAGCTCCCAGATTTCTGTGTGGTTATTAATTAATTTATCAGAGCAGGAAAGCTTTATCCTCTTCGCTGCCTTTCTAGCTAGTTAGGATGTAATGAGCTATAGGAAGCTCTGTCTGGCCACAGTCATTTTCTCACATCTCTAATCTTTATGATTAGGCCTCAGTGAAAAATCAGATGGCAGATACATGAGTCCAATAAACTTGCACAAAAGCCTGGAAGTACAGAATCACACCCATACAGCTAACCAAGTCCAGTCTGCTTCTGGCTTGTTGCCAGATCTAATATGCCATTTATGATGACACAGTGATACAACTCTCATGTAACAACTACTGCTGATTTTAAGCACCTTCTGGAGTAATTTAGGTTGCACTGTTATAAAGCATTTCCAAAGTTTCCACTGCCTTTTAGAAGCTGCATTCAGTGATGAATTTCTGGTTAGCTTAGGATGCATTTCAAAGTGCAGTGACTGTTTCCATTTAGCCATTTTAATTATGCAAGACCATAAGCTGCTTTATGAATTACATTATAAAAGGCATTTTCATTCTTATATTGCAATTATGCAGCAAATATGGAATCAAATGACAATGCTGTGGTTCGAAAGCAGATTAGCAGAAATACATAGGTCTTTATGAAGGAAACCATCATCGATCAATGGGCCCAAAGCAGCAGGTGGATGCAATGCCTTGGAGCTGACAATGTCGGTGGTAAATTTGGCTACTGTTTCAAAAGGCATTTCCTCACTTTGCAGGAGATGGACAAAAGCCTATAGGGCTGCCTCCCTACTTACGCATCGCAGAGAAACCATTATTCACTGTCCTCGTCATGCACTGACTGAACAGGACTGGGTCCTAGTCTCCTGAGAGGATTGCTGGCTTCTACCTTTACCCCAATGGTGAGTGAGAAGTGAGCAGAACGACCCTGCTGCCTTGCCAGTCCCCAGAGAAGTACTGCAGAGAGAAAGACACCCCAAGTGCAGAGCAGCAAGCTAACAAAATCTCTTAAAGCTCTTATTGGGACCAGAAAGTCTTACTCAGAGAATCCCTATCAGTCTCCCACAAGTGAAGCGTGACATCTTCACTGATCTGAATAGTTTTTTTTATTTTTTTTCCTTTTATTGTAAAAGCCTTACATTGTCTGAGGCTAATTCTCCACACCTGTCATCCTAGATTTGGACAGCCAAGTCCAAAACTCTCGGTATAGGACGTCAGAACGTATTAAAAGCAAGGAAATAGTGTTAAGCAAATGCACTGCAAGAGCAACATCTGAAAACTGTGAATAAAAGGAAGCCATCACAAAACAGAAAGGTACAATAGCACATTCTGATTCTCTCATCAAGTACCTGGAGACAGTCTGTACCAACCTATCAAGGGCCCGAAAGTTAAAACTTGACACTGTGAGAAGGGGAGAATATTCACAGAATTACACACACTGCACTACTAGCATCATCCAGAAATGAGAAACAACTGCAAAAGAGAAGATGGAGAAGAAAGAGGGGAGATGAAGAGCAAAGAAAGCTTCACTGAGGGTCATTCCTCTTCTTCAGCAATTCAGACTCTCCTCTAATCCCTCTACACGTTTTAATATCTTAAAGATATTTTAAGGAAGAAGCTTATATAGAGGCTGGAAATTAACAGCCCTGTGAGCCGTGACTAAGTCCACCGGATAGGAATAAATACATCCCGTAGCATTTCTGGCATTTAGCAGTTTTAGAGGGGCAGGATCAGGCCCGAGGACTTACTTCCATTCCTGCTTCATAGTTCACCTCGTGGAAGCACAAAATAATAATTCTAGTGCAGGGAAGGACCAAAGGAAAATGAAGACAATTCTTTATTCCAGTGCACCCACTTGCTTCCATAAGCAGGTGCCATGTTAATCCATTCCCTGGGCTTTGACCTTTCTGGAGGAAATAGTCTCATTTTGCAAGAACATTTATCATTCGGCCAAAATGCCAGCCCCAGAGCTGGTATTCTTAAACAGAACACAACGGCTCGCGTGCAGTTTTGGAAATGCAACTTCTGATGAGCTGCTAGATACGGTGCCTCCTCCAGGAGGGGCCCCAGCAAAACAGAGTATCACAAGCACTTTCCCCTTGTATAAACACTCACAACTTGATTAGAAAAAGGTCAGAAAAGAGTATTATTGCTAAATATATTACATCTATGAAGGCAATAAAAACAGCAGCGAGAAAGCCTAAATAGGTTTCTGTCCCACTGCTGGGATCCCGGCAGCAGAGCTGACAGCTTTCCCTGCCTTTATTTTTCTTCACACATTGTACCAATGCACACAACAGGCTGAATGGCTACATCCAGCTGAGCCACCGTGCATTATTCCCACTAGCTTCTTCCTTCCTTGAGCTCCCGTCCATAATGCCACCTCTCAATTCATTTTAGAAAGTCAACACTAAGAAAGGATCAATATACTGGCTGTTCTGACTATAATAATAAAGGCCTAATCAACTGGTAGAAGCATCTTCCCCATGTTACCATTTGTCGTGTATAGCACTTGATGAAGCACAAATATTATTATGACAGACAAAACAATTAGCATTTCTAATTCAGCTTGACAAAGACCGTTTTGGCTAGCTGCGTTAGCAGCAATAGCCTTGCTAAGATCCTGCTCACGTGCAGATTTTCATCTAAAAGTCACTAGCAAAGAATACACACAAAAAAAAAATCTGCAAAGATTTCAAGTACTTAAGAGCCATCTTTTTCATACCAAATGACAAAATAACACGTGGGAAGAGATACAGAAGCTGTGGACAGTAAAGGAGATACCAAGTGGACTGATGATTTTCTCGCATGGATTAATGACCAGGGTTAGAATTGCTCTCAAGAGATTCTCTATGGGTTACTGTAAATTTATAATCCTGCAATGGGTCCATCTTTTCAATATTAAGCACGATGATAGCCCTGCTAAAAGTAATGTCCTATAGGGTTAAGCTTACCAAATGGAAGTGCTCATACGTTTCTTGAATCCAGTCCCTTCCTTGAACACATTCTTTGATGTATAGAGTCCTCCAAAAATAAAATTCAGTTTCAGCCTCCCAGATACTTGGTCTATACATTGACAGAGGAAAAAGGAATGAAAATAGCTAAAGTTTGTATCAGTTTGTCACTTCCTTGACTCATGGAGGAGCAACACAGAAATTAAAGTTGTTTAAACACATTTGCCTGTGCAAGGAAAAGTCCCTGTTCCGCGGGACGGCGACTTTATTAAGACGCCAGCAATATGCTCTGGCTAGCAAGGTGCTCAAAGCCAGGCTCGAGCCTCTTTGCAGAAGCTGATAGTTCAGATCAGGCATGCTCTTAGTAAATTGATATGTTATTATTGCTTAATTTTGGTAAACATTCTTACTGAAAAGTAGTCTCTCAATTGCAGCCCATCTAAAATAAGCTCGTTTATGCTAATGCTGTTCTCCTTGACACTCAGTAAACTCTTCCTAATGCATTAATTATGACTCCAGATAGACCAATGATTATTTCATATATGCTAATTAGGAATCATTTTATTCAGTCTGCCACACACGTCAGTAAACAAGCGGAATGAATTCCCCACAGAGAGGATAAAAACACAATGATTTTCCTTCCTATGCAGCTTAGAGAACTTACCCACAATCAAGAAGTAATTAGAAAAGAAATGAGGAGTTAGAAAATACACCGAGAACATGTTCCTTTCTCAATGACACAGTAAAAGCGGATGGTTTCCCAGCTAATGAGTTTTTACCATGTATGATTAAGAACTGCAATCTCCTTCTATAAAATAAATAAATACAATCAAATTAGTTCCATTTGTAGCAGAACAAATTGGTATGAAAATGTCTTATTTTGGTGTGAGGACTGAAAACGTTCCAAGGTTGAAACAGATCATGTGATGCACTACCCTGATGTCTACTCACTCGGTGCCAAGGTTAAAATTCAGCAGAGGAAATTTTTTGCTCCTGATAGTTAAAAGGTTCTTAAGAGCTACTGAAGCCCTCAGTTCTAAAATTAGATCATGTACACCACTTGTCAGTGACTACTGTGCAATCGCTGAGGACATCTCTTTAAAAAACACAATTTTAGGATTGGAAGAAAAGATAAATGAAAAAAAAAGAAAAACGTTAAAAAGAACATTATAGGTGTGTATACACACACATATATATACAGTACAAACTCTTAGATCCTTATAATGCAAATGATAATATATTTCACTATAAGAACTGTCAATATTTATGTGCACATAGAGAATTTGTGAGAATTGGAACTTCATTTTTGTTTTATGATTCATGTATTTCAAATCAAATTTACTCATTTTAAAGTTTACTCACTCAGTCCTGGATGACCCCGCTGGATCCTTTCTGAAAAACATAATCACAGTCTGACGGGCTATGCTGTCCTAAGGAAGACACATTCTGGAACGCGTATGGACATAAAGAAGGATTTATGACCCAAACTTTTCTACAGTCTAGGAGCACTGAAATGAAGTCTGACGCAATTTCTGAGATCTAATGAGTTGAATTTCAGGCTAAAAAGATCCTAAGGAATATCAATCTTATAAGTAATTACAGTTGTCAGAAGTACTTTTGTATGTTATTTGGACTGAAATAAAGGAAACTGCTTTTCTTTATGTGAATGGATATAAATTTCTGGTTGACTACAAAAGAACACAGTTCACATACTGCAGAATGAGTTGGTTCTGGATCACATCTTCCACTGCAGTGACATGAGTCTGGGAGTTTCAGATTTATCTTGCATACCAAACCAGAGCACATAGATTGTCTGCGCTTTTAAATTTAGGGAAACTGCAGAACACTTTCGATGAACTGGGAAACAAATTATACAGTACTGAAGAGACACCAGTAGGTACAAGAAGTACTTTTGTGAAAACCTCTCCACACATTTACACTACCATCGACATATCTTTTTTGCAAGGTAGGCAAATCTTAACCCTAAAGGTCTAGGGAGTTATTCCTAGAGGAAGAATAAATAAGTGGACTGTACTAAGGACTCTAAGAAACAATAAAGAATGCAAATCCTGGAATGCTAAAATTAGATAGAAAAATCTGTAACTATCCAGCTAGATTACTCAGTCTAAAATTAGATAGAAAAATCTGTAACTATCCAGCTAGATTACTCAGTCTAAAATTAGATAGAAAATCTGTAACTATCCAGCTAGATTATTCAGTCTTTCGAACTCTTCAGAGATAAATACTGCTAATAGACGGTTTTAACTATATACTACAGTTCTAATGAATGCAGGATAGATAATTTTGGAAAGCACATTGTAAAAGAATACTAGTAAATGTAAATTTTAATTTAATTCACACACGTTTTTGTACATGGGAGCTGCTGTTTGGTTGGGTGGCTGATAGGGCTTTTGAAAAAGGTAATGAAAGCTCAGATTGATACCTTTCGAGAGCATTAGCCATAATGATCACATTGTAAGCTATTAGCAGCTTTAAGTATATGAATATATAGCTGCTAATGGGATATGTGTTTATGACACCGTGGCGAGATTATTTTCCCACTAATGGTTATTTAAAGAGGAAAAATTGAAATTCCAAGTTATCTGCACGCCGCACTATTTGAACGGGAGGCCATTCCCTTAATGTTCATTTCAGCAAAGTTAGGAATAGCCAAGTTCTTTGGCTTGCAGATAACATATTGAAAACTGATTAAAAAATAATGATGGTCCCTTGCTGGTGGTACAGCGGGAGCACACTTCACTTGCCTTTCAATACACTGTTCTAGTTTTCAAATATACATATCTCAAAAAATACTAAATGAAGTCATGTGGAAAACAAATTTTCTACTGAGTTCTGGTATGCAAAAAAGGCAAAATTTCATTGAACTAAAGCTTTCTTTATGCTACTTTATAATCTAAAGCTACAGGAAGCCTTCCTAATTCCATCTGCATCTCTAGCATCCATTTTGCCACTAGAATACAGTTTCTATGGGTTTAGAATTTTTTTTTACACTTTTGTTCATTTTTGAAGCAAAGAAAATAAAACAAATACCTGAAAGCAGGTAAGCACATCATTAACACCTATTCAATGACACACATACGAACTACTAACTTCAACGTAGGCAGGACTGTCTCTGCAGGCTTCTTTACAATGCCAGATGGGCACCAAACTTACATGGTAGGTGCTCTACGTACTGTGCAGGGTATAAACGGATAGAAGACAGGGATAATATGCTACGAATGGCAGTACACTCTGCAGAACTGAAGCACCTTCACATCCTTGGGAGTATGGATATTCTGACACTCAAACGAGTTCCTTTCATTCATTTACGCAAATTCTTGTCCCCTACCGTTAGGTTTTATTCACGCAAACAGTATCATGCTCTTTATAATATCATACATGTTGTGAAAATGTTTTACTACATTTCAAGACATTTTATTTTAAAGATAGAATTTCCTTTCAAGCCATTTAGGGTTTGCTTTTTTGTTGCTACTTGTTTTTGAGGGCTGAGGGAGGAAGAGGGTGCAGTAAAAACCAGGCACATAGTTTTCAAATCTGGGAATAACATGCTTTTTCACTGGAGACAAAACCCATTCTCTGGACAAGACTGACATTAATTATGTTAGAATTTTTAGAGTATTCAGTGTAATGAATAATAGTTTTAATTGCTTAAATACATAATTGCTTGACAGCTAATCTCAATCATGATTGCATTCCCCTTTTGTTAATCTGTACCAGACACAAAATGAACATTCAAGTGTAATTGTTTATTTTTTAAAAAACAACCGTGTTCCATTGGTAATTGCATTGTGTCCTGTTTATGGAGAATTTTGACATTACAAAAGGGCTTTAAAGACATAGATTTAAAAAGGATTTGGCACACTGAGAGTATCATAACTTATCACGTCTGTGGCATTAACTAAACGCGCTACTTAAAGCAGTGCTGAGCTGATCTAGTCAAAGCACATGAGATTTAAATTGAAATAAAAAGAATAATATCTCCACTGCAGATTTTAGGAGGGGCACAGGATCTTTGCTATTCTCTGTTCTTTTCACCATGAGTTGGGGCTGGTGCTGTTTAACATCTATTTTCTACACTGACATAGGCCCTGGACGTGGCCCCGAACAACCAACTCGAACATGAGGGTTTTTCCTGCTTTGAGCAAAATGTTGGGCAAGATAATCTTCAGAAGTGCCTTCCAAATTAAGTTATTTAATGATCAGTAGTGAAATAGCAATTCAGGAAATGTTGCTATACATGAACAACGCAGTATGGCGGCAAAGGAAAAAAATATATACAACTGGGAAGACAATTTGGAATAGATTCTCTTTTGTTCCTAAGCTCCACTAAATTCCATGACAGACAGAATTACTACAGCTGGTCATGGCTTGGCTGAGCAGAAGTTCAGAGTATGGCAGAAATGCTCAGCAGGACAGTACAACTCTACAAGTTAAGCTCAGTCCCAACATGCCTCCTGCACGACGATGAGAGAGGATGCTGCACTAGGAAAACTTCTATTACCTTCCTCAGACAACTATCAGCAGAATTGCAGACTCTCTTCAACTATAATTTTTGTATTGCATGAACAGCATCCACAGTCTTTGATGAGAAGTGAGGGCCACTTCCCTGCAGCTTACTGCTCGACCAATTACTTACTAGTTTTTCTCATTTACATAGTTCTTTAATACAATATCTGTTGGTGTTGGTCTCCTATATTTAATGATTACTTCAGTAAAGTTCTTTAAAAATATGTTGTTTGGAATACTACTTTTTTCCCTGGAAATTGATTTCAGCACTCATTTTAGGGATCAAGAGGACATTCCTTGGCTATAAAATTTGACCTTTAAGGTCCTTCACAAATGAACAGCCTCTCTGGAAAAGAAATCTAAGCAAAATTGACAGGAGTGTTGTCACATGATTGAGAATTGGGCCCTGTGATATCCATATGTGGCAATGAGAGAAAGGCCTTCATATTTACAAGCATGAATATGCATGAATGGAAGTATGAATATCACTGAAAAGGAAAATATATATTCAGCAAACTGAATATATGAATATATGCCAAGGACAGCAAAATCAAAAGCACACTGATTGGAAACAGAGCTTGCAACAAACAGTAATCAAAGTTTTGATTTGGGTTTTTACTCCTTTGGCTGTTTCCATGGCTTCTTCGTTCTCCACCATAATATTAGAAAATGAAACATAAGAAAGCTCAATGGGCTCAAGGAATTTTCACGGTGCTCTCTACTTTCTCTGTCATGACAACTTCTAAAATTTCAGGGGAATTGTATCCTGCCTGAATATACATCTTTAAATTGCTTGGCTGAAATGCAGAGTGTCTATGGATCATCAAAAGGCCCTTCTCTGAACAGAATGCCTTTGAGAAAAAAGAGAAATCCAACTCCTCCTCTTTCCCATGCAGACTTTCCACTGGAAAATCTGATGGAAAATCAGCACAACATACCAAACCATTTCCAGCCTTTCATGCCTGTTATGAGTATTCCCTTTGCTCCACACCTGCCTCTATAATCAATGCACAGAATGACTGGAACATCAGACTGTGTTCTGTGATTAGAAGGTAATTAGTTTTAATTTGTTGTTAATGATAAAAAATCCAGCAATGGGGATTTGCTTAAAACTCTGGATCATGCTTTTTGGCAAGCCTCATTTTTTGCAATGATATAAGACTACCACTCCTGAATATATTACCCCTTCTTGTTCATGTGGACATTAATCTTTCATAGAAAGCATGGCTTGTTTCTAATGCAAGCCTTAAACCATAGAATAAGAGCACTCAATTTAGGTGCTTTAGAAACAGTATCTCATTCAAATCGCATAGGAGACAGTCCAAATGACTTATGAAAATTAATGGACCAAGCTAAAGCAAAAACCTCTATAGCCCTTTTTTTTTTTTTTTTGGTAAGAAAAAAAGGACAACCTAAACATAAAAAATTGCTAAGGAGATTATATGAGCAATCAGCTCCTTACAGTGCTTTTCTAAGTGTGACAATACATCAACGTTGTTCAGGATTCAGGCTTCATTTGGAAGAGCAATTATACCAGAGAAAAAACACTATAGTTTTCTCCCGTGTTAATTAAAGGACTGTAGTAGATTTTTGGAGGTTACTATAAGGTTACTGAGGTATTGCATTTAGGCGTCTTCAGGACTGGAAATGAAAAACCAAGAAAATGAAGATCCAAGACTTCAGTACCTGGAATCAAGTCGGGTATCTGGACCTGTATCAACATTACTATCAGTTTCTCAATTCTGCTTTGTTCTGCGTGGATCTAAATAAGCCTCTGGGGAAATTATTTTACTGAATTTCCCAATGAATTACCCATCCTTTTGCTGAAATACCACTGGAAAAACCCCACCAAGATAGCAATCCAGGCTAGGGAATACTGAGGTAAAGGAACGCTAAGCTTGCGGGAAAGTTACAGGACTAATGATGCGTCCCAGAAAGATATTCCTCAAAGAATAGTTGAAAGAAATACCTAAAGAAAATCCTATTTATTAAAGGAAAAAAGCTTCAGGAAAAGTAAACAGAAAGCTGACTACATGTTGCTATAAATAGGGGATCTCTACAAACAGATTGACATTTCATGCTTTGAAAACTTGGAGCCCTAGGTCTCCTTAAGAAAACAAAATGCGACAAAGTTTTGAAGCCTTCTGTAAACTTTCAATAATGACATTAAGTTAAAGTCATTAAAGTTAAAATGCTTCTCTAACAGACAAGCTCTAATGTGAAAATTAATGTACTTTGCCTGAGAACCTCTGCAATAATATTAAATGCAGAAAAAAATGCTGCTTCTACTCAGGAGTGATGAGTTGGTTTTTCAAGCTATAAAATAGCCATCCACAATTACTTTCTATTGATTTACATTTTTAGTTACATTTTGCACAACATAAAATTAACTTACAAACATTTAGTTAGCAAACATTTTGGTTAGTTGCAAAATTGGAAAAATCTTTCATATGAAATGAGGAAGAAAAGGTGAAGGAAGGAATTCTCACAAAACTCTCTAGTTTTGTATTAGCTGCTAGAACCATTTCGGTAGCATGAGGATATTGATGATTTGAGTCTAAAAACACCATAACAGCATGTGCACCAAAGCCCACAATGGCTAAACTAACAACACAAATCTCCACCTCTTACCAGATCTCTTTTTCTTAAGCAAAATAAGATTTTGGTTTAGGTTAATCACAACCTCAGTGAGTTTTTTTGCCAAAGGATGTGAAAACATCATTCTAGAAGACCTCATCATGATTTTATTCTAAATTGTAAATTTTATTTGGAAAAAAAAGAAAAGGAAAATTAGTAATGTGAAAACATTACCAGCTAGAAGGTGTTGGGGAGAGGGGTCAATCATCTCTCTCCAAATTTTTCTATAAATCTGACATTATTATTCATATAATCAACCAAAAAAAGGGCAATTAAGAGTAGTAAGAATTTTGCAGCTTCCTTTTTTTTTTTTCCTTAGTCCTTGCAAATAAAAAAAGAGTGAAAGAACGAAGTAAAATTGTATAGACCTGAGTCCTTTGAATCTTTTGAAATTTTCTAGACCTAATTATAACTGAAAGTGAGTAGCCCCACAGCCCAGGGCTTGAATGGCTCTCAAATATAAACCACGCTGTTTCTAGAGGCATAAACGAGCTCTGCAATGGGACGCCGAGAAGCAAATTGAGCGTTCAGTGGTGTTTCCCAGCATCAAACACACAGTGAGGGGCTGAAGTGCAACATCTGAGAAGATTTTGTGAATGAGGAGAGCGCATATCTACTTGCACACTCCCATAAATCATTCCCGTCCATTTGATAACATCTGAGACTCTTAGATTGCTTAAAGTCTGATGCTCACAGAAGTGGATTTACTTTTAAAGAGTACAAGGCAAATAATCTCTGTGTTATTTTCTTCTGTGTTGTACCAAAGCACTTTATAATGGCAGAGCACTTTTTCATGCTTAATCCTATCTAAATTTTCTTACACTTTGATTTATTATAGCAAAATCAATTCCGTGATAATACTGCGTCTGATAATTTTTGCTTTTATAAAACTTATTTTAATGTGCTCATCTACTTCAGAGCCCTGCAAAGTGAATTACTAAACAAATTAAATATCTCTCTCTCTTTCTGTGTATCTCATCTTCTACTTTGGAAGCATCCATGGTAGAGCAGTAACTCAAATGACCTGCTCTAGAGATAATTCCTCATTAGCTTGTTAGGTGGGAGAACGACCTCCCTGTAGAGTAAGTGTAATGTAGCTAGAATTCTGCAGGTTTTGCCTGCATGTCTGATGATTCAGTTTGCACTCTACTCATTCTCGAGACACTGAGATTTTAAGGGACACGCAGTAAATTGTACAGGAAATAAGCAAATTGTCTGGTTTCCCCTGGCACATACAAAGAACAGCAGTTTGTGTACCAAAAAGAAGATGCTGTCTGATTCTGTGTGTTTTGTGTTTGCTACTGGCTAACTGGATCTTTGACAAATGTCATAGAGCACAGGGGTAAGGAAGCATTTAGGCCACCTGGTTCTTCTTGAGTCCAGAAATGTGACAGAGAAACTCAAAAGGCCGTTTGTCCAGCACCGAGTTCCTGGGATTTGAGACTCAGGGAATGCATCCAAAACTCAGCTGCAGAATTCAAATAGCCTGGTACAATTGAGAACTACTATCCCGGGTGTTCTCCAGGTTTTAACCTACAATCAGACTTGGCTTGGGGTCTTGCAAAAATGGCAACATTTCATTTGCACGTCAGGCCTGGGCTCCTCTCCCATTTACTTGGTGCTATTTACAGCAAGTCTCTAACTGTTATTGTAGTGAAGGAAACTTTGAACAATCCAGTGAGTGTAGCAGATACAGAAATATGTAAAAATACTTGAATTTGTACAGTTGGAAATTATATCTTTGCATACCTATGCTGCATGCATGTCAACATGTATTAATTTAGTTGAGCAGAGATCTACGTGACCATGATGGTATTTTAACTAGTAGTATTTGTAGCTTGGGCTTCTATTCAGTTCAGTGTTAATGTGAGACACAACACAACCATTTGTACAACATTTGCATGGAAAAAAATGAGTTAAGCAAATCTACAACCTCCAAACAGCTGGCCTATCGAACATGCAAAATGAAGCTCAAGTACAGTGGTCTTTGAGCTAGCAGAGCCATCTAGCAGCTACAGATTACAAACTTAACTGAGCAAATTCAACTGCTAAGCACAGGTCACTGTGAGGAGTGTGCTCTCTCCCCAGCCCCACCTGGTCTTTCACAGGAGCCCTAACCAAGTGTCAACCACCAGCAGTGTTATCTGGTTGTGGTGGTTGCCCCTCGATCTCTTCCCCAGCTCGGACAGTAACAGTCCTGATGGCCACATCCTGATGGGGAACTTCTAATGAACTGGGGGCACAGGCAACAACCCAAGAGCCAAGGGCTGCTTGAGCGTGTTTCAACTGGGATGGCATTGGAGGAGCAGGTACCTGGATTTTTTATTATTGCCCATCTATTACATTCACTCTCATGGACAGACAAATCCTGGGAGTGGAAATCAGAACACAAAGAGGTGGTCTAAACTTTAACTGAAGAATCAAAACCATATCGATCATTGGGACCAGTACCCTTGTAACTCTGTTAGAACTGAATGGGGTTTCACCGAACATGCTACTTACTTTAACCTGTTCCAAATTGGCCCTGAAGGACTAAAAAGATCTTTACTGTCTAGTTCAACCACATTTAAAGAAACAGAAGCACCACATTCTGAATGGGAAAAAGGACTTTTATCCTTAGTCAGAGCAATTAAACAGGTTGAGAAAATCCATCAGGGATAATGTGTGCAAACTAGAAGACCATTTAATTTACTAGAAGCAATCCTAAACGAGGCTGTTCCCCCAGAAGGAATCGCACAAAACGCACTATTGAAAAACCGTATGCCAGGAAATGCCCCAAATATTCAATTAAGTGAAGGATACAGTAAGGTTTCCAAATTGCAGATGCCTATAGATAGACCCATTCGCATTACAACAACCTTTTAAACATTCACCAATTCTGCATTTATCACCCCTCATTGATGATGCATTGATAGAAAATACTCGGTTTACAGATACTTCAGCAAAAAGTGTAAATGGCAATATGAGGCCACTGGTAAACAAGTGACAGAAGAAGGTGAAGGCAGTGTCCAAGAGAGATAGTTTTAGCTGCACAAAACGGACCCAGGGTTACACATGTAGACTCTTGTGCTGTGTGTGTGATGGCTTTGCCAATGGGAAGCTCTTAGCTGGGGAGCAAACAGATCTCCAGTCTGCAGAAATCAAGACTGGCAGCAGAGAGATTTAGGATGAGTGCGCTCTGTGTGGACAACACAAAAACATAAAAATTATTCAGCACTAGAAGTGCATGCTCTGGCAGTGGCTGATACTTTTTTCTTTGAGCAAAGTAACTGAGTTCAACTATCTTTTTGTGAGATAACTGAGATGATGACAGCAACTGCTTAGCTAAAAACAACTGTTTTACCAAAGAAGATACATGGTTTCATGAAAGACATTAGAAAACAAGAGTCCCTAAAGTCACCATAACTTTTACTTGCAGTGAGCATCACTACTGGCTGCTTTAATTAAAGCACTTTAGCCAACAGTCCTAAGAAAATTTTTTGAGTATTATTTGTTGATTGAAGAGTATGTCAGAGTTTAATTCTTTTCCTACATGAAATCATTTTTATCCTTTATACTGGATAAGTGATTTCCAGGATAATATTAAATAGTTTTGCCTGAAGAATCTCTGTTAATGGTTGGTGTTCATCATCGTGACTGTTTTAAACGAGGTGATGGCACCAGGCTGAGAGCTGTGCTCAACAAACACATTCTTTTCACAACTTCCTCCTCTGCTTTTTCACTTTTGTTGGCTTCTCTGACAGGCACACTATCACTTGGCAGGCAATTCTACCTTGTCTGTGGTAGTCTGGATCAAATGACCCAAAACATCTGACCTGAACAGTCTCACTTAGTGGAGCTCACGAAAGTAATTTTTTGCATGTCACAAGGTCAAATGTCTTTAAGAACGTACGAGTGGCCATAGTTCTGAGGATATCACCCAGGATAAAAAGAGGATGCCCAGGAGGAGTCTTGGAACAAGGCAATGATACAGGAGTGATTTTACTACTAGCAGACAAGAGATCATAAGAAACTTTGGCAGATTTCTCTTTAATGATTCTCTCTAGCTTTCCCTTGATCCCAAAGGAAGTCAGCTGCTGAAACAAACATGAAAATAAGTTGATGTAAACAAAAGGTGACTTACTGCAGAAAGCCCCTCAAATCCGTCCTATGATGGCTGGGACGACTTGGGTTCTAGAACTGCCCAGGGAACGAACAGGAGCATGTCTGTGTATAGATCAGCTGCTTTACTACCTTTCACATTCATTTTTAAAGTTCGAATCATACTTGCTTCAAGTAATTCTACTTATAATAAAATTGCTTCTTACTAAAATATCCCTTAAAAATATTGCTGCAGCAGTCTCAGGGAAAAGGCTATTCCACTGCTCATGCAGAATGGTGAAGTTCTGGCAGAAACATATAATTAGCATTTAGCTTGCTGCTACAAGAAATGTTTGGCATCAGGGGTTTTCTTTAAAGGAAAGATTAGCCCTGATAACTAAGGAAGAGATTGTACCATGAGAAGCCAAGTCCTGGGGTAATGTTTATGATTCCTTCACACTTAAATGTTTTTCCTGGAGGAATGCTACAGAACAGCTGCCTTTCCAGAGATATCATATAATCATTTGCTGTTTGAGTACCTGAACTTCTTGGAATATACAGGAGGGACCGTTCAGCCACGGTTTATCTGGACTCTACAATCTACTATTCACACACCACCTTCGATTTTCCCAAATAGGGCTTTTATTTTTTAATTCAAACCTTTTCAAGCATTTTCTGTCAAAATTATTTACAGCTCGTTTCAGTCATTTTGCAACATACCACATCACTACTGAATGTAAATCATCACATGAAAACTAAACCTTTGATACCTTATACTAGAATAAAATTTTCACTTTTGCTCAGAAGAAATGTCTGATGAGAAATCTTTCCTTCAGTATATAAGGTCATATCATCAGACAGTGATAAATGTGTCAAGGCACGCTATATATGAATCACCTCCATGTGTGGGAGACTCAAGGTCCTTTGCTTTGTTACTGTTCTTGGGTGAAATTCAGTAGAGATTTTTCAGATGAACCTTCAAATCAAAAATTAGCTTTTACGTTTCCTATTCACTCGTATTCATAGCAAGAGAATCACCGCGACTTACATATTATACTTTTTTTGTTGTCTGTTTGTTCTGTTTTGCACCAGAAAGCACAGAAGATGGAATAATGTGCTGGAGGTATTTTTACCTTACATATTCTATTATTAAAAAATGTTTATGCTAAAAGCCAACTGCCTTTTGAGACAGCAGGAAAGCCCTCACTGTTAGGAAATTAGAAAAAAAAAGGTTATATTTTGAGTGATATTTCCTATTTGCTGTTTTTTAAAAAATAAATATGCATGCATATGTGTGTATGACAAACACCTATCTTCTATATAGCAGTGGATGTGATTCAACAGGGAGTGACACGATTTTAAAAGAGGATTTGCTTGTGCTGGCAAGTTGGTTGGCCTCTTTTTCATGATGCCCTGGTCATACAGACCATTGCAATTGCCTGCAGGTCATTCTGCTCCCAGGTGCCCGACAGGGACAAACAGGTCTTCTCCCACACCCTGGATGGAGCACACCAAGCCCTGCACTGGGACTTCGCTGCTAATTCTTACAGTATTCAGCAATTTTGCAGAATAAGGTTTATGTTTCATTTTCAGGAATGGCTTGAGAAGATATTTTTATTGTTTTTATATACCACCAATCAAGAGACGAATTCAAACTGACAGCCTGTCTGAGACCTTTTGTGGCTACAGATTCTATAGAATCTTCTTTCTCCCTCTTCGTTTGGTATCTTTAATTTCTCACTCCTACTCTACTTCTCCAGCAGACTCACTAACCTCACTTCATCTTTTCTGATACAAAAAAGAGAGCTGCAGACATAATCCCCTATTTCATCCGTAAATTGTTCCCCTAACTCTACTCCATTTCAATTTTAGTATTTTTTCTTTTGAACCTAATGAGAATTATTAGCTGAAGACAGATGCCCTCATATTTGTCCTGCACATTTTTTTATCTCGAAAATTAAGACACTCATTCAACTCATCATAATCCATGTTTTCAGTGATATCGAGAGAGAACCAAGGGGCATTTTAGGGAATAGCATAAAAGGAGACATGAAATGCATTAGAATGCCTTCGACCTGAAAATTATTTATACGTAGAGAATGTAAGAAATTTGAGAACCAAAATTACCCGCTCAACAGTATTTGGCTTCAAATTTATCACTGTTCATTTTATTTTCATATTCTCCTGCAGACCACAGCTAAAAACTTTTGCTTATATCTAACTCAGGCACATGAGAAATCTTTCCAAGGATTAGGGTTACATTTTCTGGTCATGTGGTAATGAAAATGACTTGGGCATTATCATGATGATAAATAGAACACAATAAACTTTATAAAAAGAGAAATGCCTATTTAGTGAAGTGTATCATGTAAAGATTTATGTCACATTAATATTTTTATTAATAATTTTTATGCTAAATACTTTTACAACCTTAGAAATTTCTTATGTAAAAGGCAAAGAACTGTGACTTGTTTTAAGAGCAAAAGGAAGTCTTCTAACGTATCTTTTTGTTACTGAAAAGTGTTTCTCTTTTAATTAAAAGCTTTAAAATGTATCTATTTTGTTGAAATTCCATTTAGGGAAAAAATCAAATATTGTGATAGGATGAAGTATCGTGAAGTCAAATGTTTTAAATAATAATTCTAGCATTTTTCTATGGAGTAAGAATGTGGGAACTTTCAAATCCTTTCAGTTTACTTGTTTAAACAAGTAAACTTGTTTACTTGTTTGAGAGTGAAAAGAAAAATCAGGAAAATTAATTCTCCTAGAAATGAAAATCTAGATTCTGCTTGTATATAACATGGCCCTTGTAGAAATAAGACATGTATGAAGGTTTCCACAGCAATGAGTGTTTATAGCACAAAATTAATTGTTAAATCATAAATCCTGCGTAAAGATATGTGAAGTCACCCAAGAACACCTAGTTTACCTCATCTTAGACAAGGTGCTGATTGGGGGACAAAAAATGAAAAACAAGAGTTTCATGAGAAAACTAAAACTTTTGATTCAAGGAAGATTTTATCTGAGACGCAACTGAGCAATTCCATATCGATCTGCAAGGAAGTGACCTCCACAACATTCTCTTTGCTGAACCACAAAGACAGACAGATCCTAACCAAAGTGAATCAAGAACCCACCCATGAAGCCAGAAAAGAAGTAATCTTTTAGATAACAACCAGTATTTCTTTTCTAAGTGTACAAAGATAAACTTACCTTCTCTGACTCATTGAAAGCAATGTCATGAAGTACATCACAGATTCATTATACGGCATCCGTATTTTCAGGTGTTAAGGAAACAGACACTTTTCAGCAAGGCCTATCACATTGGAAAGGTGAAGCAGGAAGAACTATCTGCAAACTCAAAGTCTCAAAGATCCAAGTCTCATTCACTTGAAGTTTTAGAACTTACTATCAGCTCTAAATATGCTAAATAAGATGCTTTGTAATGTACTATGTAGGATGTGACTGGTACCTGATTTAGTAGTAATTCACAGGCACCTATGCGACAATATTAATGATCCCAGTCCCGTAAAGAGCATGCAGTTATATGCCTTCAGCCTCAAATTGAATAATTCTTGTCGTTAACAAGAAGCCTGTACTGTTACCTTGGGGAATTGTAAAAGTCAACACTAAACGATCCATTTTATCAGTAATTCTGAAAGCACCAGTCAGGATTAAACTGTAATCATCACTTCTTATTAGACGAGTCTATTTCTGACTAATACTTGGCTGCGAGAGGATTTATCACAAGTTCAGTTACTTCTAATGCCTTCCCACTTGGATTGCTCCCTGCAGAGTTAATCGGATCTCAGTGGAAGTTTATGAGAAATTCAGCTGCTAAAGTGACAGATATACAAGTCTCATCTCTCCTTCCTTCTGACCTATACTTCCTCCTTTGTTGCTAGGTTTACTTCTGCCACCATTTTTGTTTCGTCTTCATTTTCTCCTTCCCCGCCCTCCCTATTGTATTAATTCATTGTTTTATTTTCTAAGCTAATTCACTCCTCATAGTACAATGTGGAGGTAAATCCCAGTTACACTGTTCACCAGGAGGATAATCACTCCTTTCTTCATTTGTGCTTGTACTTCACATGTAAACACAATTCTTGGAAGGAGATATCCTTTTTAGTGACTCGAGCATAGAAATGGAGATGCACTGGGAGAACGCCATGGGTTAGGGACATCCAGTACACACACACTTGCACATCAATGCAGAGCAGGAACCCAGAGTTGCTGGTTTCTAGATTTATGGACACTACAAGCAACTCCTGGGAAACATATTGAGAAACACCAAGCAGGATACAGCCTTGAAAGAGGCATCCTTACTGCACTTACTGGACTTCAGTCAAACGAATGAGCAGGTAAGCTGGGACAATATTTTTCCAGTGCTGCAACCTGTATGATGTTGAATTTTTACAGGCACTGCACATTTAAAGAGGCCTAAAAAACTTTGGGCATCTAGTGATGAAAGTTTCAATATTCAAAATCTATCTGAACTACAGAGCTACATTCCTGATGGCTGTTAATTAGTGTTGCCCTGCTGTATGAAGCTAAGCTATACTTCATCCAGCTGAGGATATAAATGAGTCAGGTTACTCACTGTCCATACACACCTGTTAGCAATCTAAGTGTGAAGAGTTAAATGTTTAGTCCCAGTCACTGCCTTACTTCATATTCAAGTATTCTTTCCTATTTCACAGCAGTGTCATGAAGTTAAAAGACAGTATCTTACCATTCGAGGGCTTATCCTGTTCCTACTGAGACTAATGGAACTAGGTTGACCCCTTTCAAATACTTTTCTTTTCAAGGAAGGACTAAATTTGCTACTGATGCTGTACAAGGAAATACTCACAATCCTCAATGAACCCTTCAATAGCAAGGATTAAGTTTTATCAACTAGACTGATAGAAAAAGATTGGAAGAGCTGACAGGGACAAAGCCATTAAAATCCATCTCTGAAGAAGAAGAAAAAAAAGCATTATGGAAGTTGTCAACTAAGGAAGGAAATAATAAAGAAGACTTAAAAAAAATCCGAAATTAAACAAGACATACAAAAAGAGAAAGCTAAATCAAGACCAGGCATATCTAATTCATATATTAGAAGCCTAAAAGGTCTACTATCAAATAGATGTTTACTAAATAAGAATAATAGTAGAACAGGTATACCATGGATTTAGTTGAAGGATTGTAATAAAAAGAGATATAATGTCAGGAAACAAAAAGTAATTTGAAAGTTCAGATAAAATAGACAAGGGAGAAAGACAAATTAAAGAATAGCTATAGTCAAGTAATGTGAATAACAAAATGTATTAAAATATAGTACAGAACATGCAAACAATCAAATTTTGTAGGAAATTTTGTAGCAGTAAAACACCTAACCATAAGAGGATAGTGACAATCAAATGCAAAGGAAGATTAGAGAAGTTATGAAGACAGTAAATGCATCTCCAAGTAAAACATATAAATATTGCATGAGATATTAATTATTACAAGACAGATGTTCTTGACATCATCATTTTAAATGATTCTACTAGGTTGAGGAAGAGGAGCCAGCAGCCCCTGCTAAGCAATGCACACACCTTGTTCAAGAATTCTGCAGAAGTTCTGGCTGCTGAACAGTACAGAAAAGCTCTTTGAGTGCAAAACTTTTGAGGACCAATTCTGTATTAATGATTATAATCTACTTGAACACATACAGAGACAGAGAAGAAAAAGTCATGAACCTTAGAAGCTAAGGAGAACTATGTGAAAATGATAGTTATAAAAAAACAAACAAACAAAAAACCTAAAGTAAACAGCATGGTGTTGGTTATGGGGTCTCATCAGCTTACAGTAACCATGTATCACATTTCAGAAATGACCACAAAGTGACCAAAAATGAAATGAACCATTTAACCTGCAAAGTTAAAGAACATTGGAAAATGTTCTCCTAGAAGGGACTACTAAAGTTCCTAAAAATTTCAAATTTTAGAGGAGTTAGAGGCATACTAATGAGATGAGTATTTCGAATGCCAAAGATTTTTTGTCAAGTTTTGCACTGAAACACATTTTAAGTGGATACTGGACAAGAGAGATGGCTCTGTCATACACACATACATACTGGAAACCAGTGTCAAAATTAAGTACGGAAAAAAAAAGAAAGAAATCGCTAGTTCTCCTAACACAAGAAATGACCACCAACAAAGCTACCCTTTGGGAGGCATCTCTTGGAAAAAACTGTTACAGGAGTGAATAATGAAGTGATAACACTTGCTAATGATAGAAAGTTATTGCAGAGAATCAAATCTAAAAGCTGCATCTGAAGAGTCACAGAAGGATCTCATAATCCTGAATGGCTAATAATAAACTTGCAGATGAAATTGCTTATCAAAAAGTTCAGACTAGTAAATATGGGAAGAACTATCACACGCTAATTACATATACAAAAGGACTGTCTCTAAATTAATTATTTTTTATGGAGAGAAATCTCGAATACATCGTGCATAAATCTCTACAAATGTAATCTGAATGTTCAACAGAAGCCAAAAAAAAAAAGAGAAAAAGAGGGAACAACAAAAGTGTTTAGGAAAGGAGAATATACTGTTAATGTTTCTGTATACACAGATACACATATTTCCTTTACACAGATGCATCCTACTCATTTTTTTCTAGTGCTCATATATCTTTCTGAAGCATGTATCAGAAAATGATCAAAGGAATGGCATGGCTTCTCTGAGGAACCATAAATTGACTTTTGACAAACTACGGAGGAAATAATGTGACTATGTATCCTCATTTGCCATTCCTCACGGTACAACTCAGTAGTACCTGATTGTTAGGAAGCAGGTGTAAAAGAAACAAAATAATCTTTTCTTCTACAGAACACCTAAGGCATTTGGAGCACTGCCGTAAGCTCTTACGGAAACCAAAAGATACACTTGTGTTAAAAAACCTGCCAGATAAACCCACCTAAATTAAGTTCAAGTAAGCATCACAGCCCAGATGAAATTTCTGGCTCAGGAATTTCTTAAACTGCAGGCTGCTGCACGTTGAGAAGCTGCACAAGGCAAGGATCATTACGAATTTGATCTGGTTTTGATGCTCTTTTCCTAAGCACCTGCTGCTGGCCCCTGCCTGGGACAGATGAGAAGCTCGGGCCCACTCTGGCAGCTGGCATGTACGCTAGCTTAAGTGCATTAATTCAAAGAGCTTAGAAGGCACCAAGCCCTGGGGAACAGGTATGACACTGCAGGACGTGGTTAGAAAGCTCTTGTGCAGGAAGACATCAGTTATTTTAAAACCTGTTTTTAGAGGAAAATCAACTGGCACCTGGGTGCTGCACACATACAGCTGCCTGCACGTTAGCTGGTCCATCCGCTGCTACAGCCATATGTGACTTGCTCTGTTTAACGTGGTTAGGGACATGGAGAGAGGGTCTGACAGGCAAATTAGTTCTAATTGCTGCGAGTCTTAAAAAACTGTTGGAAAACTAAAGTTGCCAAGTAATATATTTATTTAATTGGTGGACGTGCTAGGAAGTGGCAATTTGCAAAAGAATGGTATTAATTATGCAGCAATCCGCAAACAGCGACTATAAAATTTGACATCCGTCAAAAATGCAGATTTTTTGACTTGCTGCCAGTCACTCCACCCATACAACTAATATTACTGCTGTGTCTCTTGCTTTTATCAGGAGCTTCTTCAGTATTTTCCTTATTCCTTTTGGCCAGGGTTATTACTTGGTTTCAGAAAAATCATTTCAAAGGCCACCATTCTTAGTCCACTCTTCTTGAAGAGAAAAGCTATAAAATACAGCTACAAATACAATAAACATTCTTCAGAAAACACTTCCAATTTTTTTTTCCTGATGAGTTCAAAGTCTCCCGTGATTCCAAAAATTTAAAGATCTCCCAAAGGTGAAGGACACTAATTTTATGGTGCATACTGGTATTTGCAGATGAATTCAAAGCTATCTTTACTCCCTCTTTTGTGTTCTGACTGCCTGTTTTAGAACTAGTCTGAAGGATGCTTTTGTCAACAGTGAACTTCCTCAAGCCTTGCTTGCTTCAGCTGGAATGTTACTATTTCTGAAGTGCTCCTAGATGGGAAACGGTCATTCTACAACCTGCCCCTGCCAGATTTTCTGAAGAGATTAAACCTTAATAATTCCTCACTTTAAAAAAATGTGGCAAAACGTGCCCCAGAGAAGCATTCCAAAGGCTGCCATCTGATTTGCATGAACATAAAATCAGCTATGGACAGCATAAGGCTAAACGTGCATGGAACCACTTCTGAAATGACTTGGTGAGTGTTGTCTTTTAAATGATTTTACGGCAGTGAGAGAAGTGGCCAAACCAGGAGGCCAGGAAAGCACTAGCAGAAACCACAATCCCTGCTGACAGCCTCAATAGCAAAGCCGTGATTAGCTGAAGTCCCCCAGGAGAGATTAAGGTGTATTAGCAGAACAACACTGGGGAAACCAGCACTGCTCCTGATGGCTTTACTGATTTCAGGGATAGAAAATTTCAATCCCTGCTTTTCAGCTCCAGCATTTTCCATCAATAGTACGCATTTCACTTCCAAAATAACTGCAGTCGTAGAACCAAAGAAATAAACACAAATTTCCTCAGCAAGTAACTCATGGATCTCTTATCTCCCCCTATCTCTTTCTCTTCACAAAACCTCCAGCTCAGGGATGTTTATGCAATTAACAAGCAAAGCACAGAATTAAGATTATGAAATACATTAATACAAAACTATTAGACTAAGCAATGTGTCACAATTTCGCCAGTTTTACAATTAAAAAAAGGGAAAATTCCCTCCCCAAATTATTGTCTCTTTAGAATATTAAATTTCCATATGCAGTGATGCATTTCCTAGCTGAACCATCAAACCCCAGGAGGTTAATTTATCCAATAGAACATTGTAATCAACCATTCTAAATGCACTGCTCGGATCCTTAGAAACTGCAGGTGTAAAAAAAAAGGGCTTTCATACATATTTTTATATCACATAAATCCTTGCCAAAAAAAAAAAAGATTGAATACAAGCCAATACTGGTGAATATAAGTGTGATATGCTGCTGGACTCTTCTTGGAATACACTTTTCTGAGTTCTTGAAGTCATTATTTTTCATTAGATGAGGCCCTGGTGCTATCCAAAACTTACTAGCAGGAATATATCTGTGTGACAAAACAAATATAGCTCAAGTGTTATTGTGGTTAAGGCCAGAAACAGTTTGTAATAGAGTGCATGCCTGACATACACAAAGCACAAAAGGGTAGAGAAACGTGTTATCAGGTTCTTCTCTAATCGAACAAAACCTCTATTTTCTGGCACTGTCTATAACACTTCAGATTAGATTTTGGTGAATAAATGGAAGCTTCTGAAGTGTAGAATTAAAAAACTATAAATAAAAACCTACAGCAGGTGAAACATCATCATAAGTCATTTTACTTATTGTCTCCACCTGGTTTCGCTGGTGTATGTAATCATATTGCGGTTGTTTGAATTGCCCCTTGACAGCAGGCATATGCTCATAGTCTATTTAAATATCCTCATACCTTGTCATGCTCTTTTCAGGCGTACTTTGAATAAAGCCCTACAGATGGGGCAGATACCTGAAACCAGGGACAAATTAGAGTTTATTTGTAAACAAAAAATCTCAGCTCTATTAACAGCCGCGGACATGACGTCCCTACCTTATATCCCTTCCAAACTGAGGCTCTCATTCCTTGCCCTGGGGCACAAGAATTCCAAAGTTTTTCAAAGGCTCTTGACATCTCCCTTTGGCAGCCCAGTAACAGTGGTAGAACATGCTCACGACATATGTGTCAATGTGCATATGTTTGTATATGTATACCTCCTTTCAGGAATTCCTTCCTCTGAGGAAGCCGATTCTATACAGACTTCAGTCACAGCATTCTCTCTACAAAAATTCATGGAAAAAACTCAGATTACCTTATATTGGAAATATTTGCACATGATTTCACTGACATGCAATTTTAGAGGAAAAAAATGGAAGGGAATTATGGAAGGAGAAAACATGACAATCTGCAAGACCAATTTGTTAGCTGTTTGAGGTGCCTCAGAGCACCACATTAGTGAACAGGGAACAGATGACTTCATGAAAGATGTATGACAGCTACTTTTATGATATAGCTGTTGTTTTATAACAGAACTCAATCCACACATAAATAGACAGTAGATGGCCCATATAGGCAAGCAGAGCAACCATGCCGGAAGTTTGTTAGGGTACAGTTATGGAGCTTAAAAGAATGAAATGAAAATAAAGGGAAGAAATTATGAGAACTTATAAAAGGAAAAAGAGCAGGAAAACAGAATGAGTGCAAACTTTTGGAGAAAGAAGGAAATAATCTTTTTCTGAGTCCTGTATATTTTAGTTGAAAAATCAGAGCTGGTAAAAGATGATGACCTTTGCATGAAGTTCTATCGGATCTTGCAGTCACATGCGCTGCAAAAATTAGCTCTAGAAAGAGCTTGTATGAATATCTTACAGCCTAGACCATAGGGTTTTCAGTTCATTCTTAAATAATATCTTGCAATAAAACACTCATTTTTACCCATATGATGTGACTAACAATGTCATATATATTTTGTATTGTATACTGCTGTGTGTTTGGGCAGTGTACTGGGACGTTCACAGCTATTCAATATATTAAAAATACTGAAGTCTTAAAGGTCATTTGTAGAGTTTTTATTTAAGCAGTATCCCTTTTCTGCTGGAAAAAAAGTCAACTTTGAATTTTGTCATCTAGTGTTTCTCATTAGCTTATGACCCTGCTGTGATAGAAATGCAAGAGTTAAGAAGAAAAAAAAAAAAGGAAAATATCCAGGCTTTCACTTCTTGTGCATTCAGTGGGTTCACTGGTGCCCAAAGGTGCCAGTCAAGACTGAAATCTAATTAGACTTGGAGCTGTAAAAAAACAAAATGAAATTGTGCTGACAATAATCTAAATGAAAGATTACTTCTGGGCCTGTTTTGGAGTAGCTTGGCAGAACATTTAAAGAGGTGAAGGTTGCAGCCTGGCGCAATCGGCCTACACTCTGCTCTGAGCTATGTGGATTAAGTGACAAAGGAACACAAGATGAAAAAGGATCCACATGAAAACTCACACTGTTCTGGGCCTTCACAGTTAAGGAGTAGAAAGATACCAGTAAGTTTCCTATCTGGCAGGCTTACCAGCAAGATAATTCAGAAGCAGAATTATCAAACTAGCTACAACTATTTTAGCAGTTCAGTGTTGTGTATTGAAAAAAAGACCAATAACAAATAATCAGAGCAAAATATAACCTACCTTGATTTAGACAATACTTTTGCTTCTAACAAGCAGATTCACTCTCAGTCTCACTTTCCCACACGGCTACTGTCCAGATATGCAAACAAGGCCCATGTCTTCTAGGCTGCTATAACTCAATATCCAGTAATTGGCATCAGAATTTATAGAGCAGCTGGTTAAAAACTTTAAATTAGTCTAGTTCTTTAGAAGAGAGAATGTCACTGACAGCGTCATCGTCATGCATTGTACTTCACTGGTATCTTTAATTAACAAAGCTAAATAACTGACAGCATTTGTCCAGGCCAAAATTAGTAAAGGGAGATTTTTTTTACAGAAGGGAAGCCTGTTATCTAACATTACTGAATAATGGAAGTGCAATTACAGCGATTAAAATCCACTGAAACAATACTGTCAGGAACACACAGTCATTACCTTTATGGATGTTATTACTCAAACCATACAAAAACTTCCAAAAATCTCACTGTTTTAACTGACATTTTTTCATTAGTCTTAAACTATTTATTTCACTAATGGTTTAGATGATCACAAAAACAAGAGAGAAGATTCCTTTTATCTTCCCTTTTATTGTAATGTTACTTACTCCCCAGAGAGCCATAGCCAGCTCTCTTTCATACATTTGGACAGCAAGGCAGGCATTTACATGGGACTGGACACTGTAAGGAAGAAAGAGCGTTGGACTATGATGACCTTATGCTTCATTATGAAACCACATTTGACTCTTATCTGCCTTCCTTTAATACACGGAAATTGCTAAACTTGACCTTGAGGCAGGCGCCCTGTCAAGGCTGGAAAGCTCTATTTAATTTTTAGACTGGAGCTCTGCTCGGACATAGCTGGCTCCCTAGCCCATCTTTCCTGAAGCGTGTTTGCACCACAGCAGTACGCTACACGTCTTTAATGTAGAATGCTCCAGAATGACCCCACATTTTCTTATGTTCATCTCCAGTGGTAGGGACCCTCTAAAGAGAAAGCAACAAACACCCCTTTCTGTGCAGAAGTGTTTTCTTATTTTCAGATGGAATGAGTTTGTGTTCATCGTCCCTTGACCTGTCATCAGGTGCCACTAAGAGGAGCCTGGTCTCATCTTCTTTACTCTCCTCTACTTATAAGCATTGATAAGGACCTGTTGAGGTCTCCTTGAATGGCAGATAACCCTCTGGGGTATCATCCAATCCTCCCAGTTTTGTACTATGAACCTGCAAATGGTCCTATCGTGTAGGCCACTAATCAGTATGTTAAGCACTACTGGCCACAGCAGTGACCCTTAGAAGTGACTGGCCTCCCTCTGAACTTTGTGCAGATCACAACCCTCTGAGTCCAGCCAGTTTTAAGTCCACCCTCTGCAAACTTACCTAGCCCACACTTTATCAAGCTATGAGAAACAACCTGATTTCTTCACTTCCTGAACTCAAAAATCCATGTTCAGCTACATCTAGAGCACGAATAGAAACAAGGCTGAAGAGCATATCTGGTTTAATTGTGCTCTCATGCATTCTTACTCAACGGGGTAAATCACTACAGCTGCCTTATTTAGCCTTGGAAAATGAAGGGCAATGTGTAAATTCAGCAAAAAGGAAAAAAAACCTGATATGATCACAAGTAGTAGCAAACTCATCACAAACATAAGCTGGAAGTCCGAAGTCATAAACACAGTAAGAATGGGCTTCATTAGCAGCAGAAAAATACCGCTGCCTTCAGGAAGAAATGGAGAGTTAATTGAATGGATTTTATGACACAGTTGCCTATAATAACAAGGAATAGAGTTCATAATCTTTTGACCATGTGTCAAATGTTCACATCAGTCCTCATTTCAGAGTTCTACTCTATTGTATTTCAGATGAACTCTGATGGGCAATACACCTTTGTTTTTTTTTTCTTACAAAAAGATTCTGGAAGATTCACACTAGTGCCTTTACTGTGGAATATTTACTCAGCGAGGTAGATTCTATCATAAATTTAATTTTTATTTGCTTGTGGCTAGCAATTTATAACAAGACCATATGTGTATGAAGCCTAAAGTCAATTGTTTAAAGCAAGATAGACTTTTGGAAGGGGGAGCAAAACCAATGACCTCAGATTTAAAATTTCCTAATATTCCTTTAAATAGACTAGATTTAAAATACAACTACGGAAACCTACAAATGCATAAAATTAACTAAAGCCACTGGTGTTCAGCTAGCAGAGAATTTGGCTCAGTCATGCTTGCTAGGGACATAAATCTATAAGACACAGTCAAAGACTATAATTAATCAAAAACATAATGCTAAGTTAAGCATCAGGTTACTTCTTTTTAATTTCAAGAGAATAATTTTTGAAAATTGCCTCATCTGACTTTGGATTTGCTTCCTAAGCATAAAATTCTACAATCAGCAATCAAGCAGTTTCATCATCTCAGCTCCAGATGAGAAAAATAGGTTATTTTCCACACTAAGTAGTTTATGTATAATTCTGTCTTAAAGGAAAGGATAAGTCCTCCAGGTGTGGATCTTTCTTAAAAGGGATGTTAATAGGAAATTAATAGCACAAAACAGCAGTGATCTACTGGATAGCATAGAATTGCTCAGAGGAGGTGAGCCTGTGGAAGGAGGTACATAGCATGGACACAACCCATTAGGAAGAGTTGCCGCACTAATTCCACTAGGTTCAATTCAGCTGAGTCTGTCTAATTTCAGAGATACCTTTGAGGAAAAAAACAAAGAAAGAAAGAAAACAAAAGAGAAGAAGAAATAGAAGTTTGCACTTCCACGTTAATCTTTAACAAGGGAGAAAAGTGGAATTGGTCACCACAGACTGAGTTTAGACCATTTTTTTTTTTTTAAGAGGAAGACTACAATTCCAGATTTCTTTGAGCATTTCTTGGTCAACCTCTGAACCTAGACAAGGTGAAATTATAGGTGGAGATGACTCATTTCTGAATCATATGGACTTGTGCTTCTATTCATGACCAGTATTACTTAGAAATACATGTGTCCAAGTATGTGTCCAAAATGCAGACAAAATACCCAAACTTAATTGTAGGCTTCCTAATCACAGTTAAAGTTAGGAATCAAACAAATACCATTCCAAGTCACCTGGCTGTGGTGACTCAAATTCTGCATTTCTTGCCGACTAATTACAGGAAATACACATTTATTTTAATAGCAATACCCAAGCTCTGTTAATAACAGAGAGGCATAGCCTCCAAAAAACCATGATGTAGAGGCAGGATGAACTACTATCATTCCTAAAGGAACTACTATTTATTTTCTTGGGATATAACGTGAAAGAGAAAAATCCAAGAAAAGCGAGCAGCAGCATCACAGAGCAACAAAACAAAATAAACCCATCTGAAGGCTTCAAGGAAAGGAACAGAATCTAGAAATATTTTGCTGAAGGAGTCACTGAAGCATCAGCAGATGACATTTGCTCAGACTGAATATTGTACAATATTACTATTCAAAAAAAACAAATCAGTAAATAAATCTTGCTTATGCAAATACTCCTGCTCAGACCATCGGTGCTCATTTCCGCCAGGTAAATAACATTTTTCAAAAGCATATTAATGCTCCTGAAAGACTTGTGTGTGAAATTCGGCTTCACTGAACGATTTCAATAACATAAAGTCTTCCCATGGTATTCCCACATATCCCACCATCTTTTGCACACTACCATTTTTCCCTATATTCCCTCCACATTTTAGATAGCTTCATAGTATCCTAACATTCATTCATCCTTTCATTCACCACTTGCCTGCTCTATATTGACTGTCCATTGCTAACCTCAGTTTTAACAAGTTTATGTGCTGCTAGTCAAAAAATAAGTCAAGGAGTCTTGTAAATCTATGGACTGAATATTCCAACAATGATTTCTTAACTGAAGTACAACATATAATATCACAAAGTCATCCAGAAGATCAAATTCCAAAGCCAAGAGCAGATCAAGAACTTCAGGAGCGCAGTAAAATTAAGAACCCTAAGGAGAACAACTTTGGAAATATGCAGCATCCTTCTCACAAAAAAAATGTTGTCTATATTCTAGTGTATTACGGAACTCAAGTCCATATTCACAGTAAATTATGTAAAAATAGATCTTATCAGAATTCAACACTTATCCAATGTAAAAAGATATGCCATATTATATACTCAAAACCAAAACATCTTGAATATTCATAAAAGACCATTTTCAAAATGATCTAAAATTATTCACATTATGTGAGCAGCAAGAGCAGTTGGCACAGGAAAAACATTTGTCCCTAACATAGTAAGAACATAAGGAAACTATAAAAACTCGTGCCTCAAATGAAAGGTCCGTCAGATTTTGAATCCATTTCGTCCATGTTTCAGTGACAATTAGACTTTTTATTCTATTGAATTTCTCATGCAATCTGATAAGAATTCACAGAATTGCAAATCATTGCAAAAGAGCAGTAATTAAAAGGCCTTGCTTTGACTGAACTGTTACAGTTCTGGTACCCAGCAACAGATGTGAAAAAAGGAATTTATTTGCAAACTAGAATAATAGAATGCTTAAAGTTGGAAGGGACCTCTAGAGGTCATCTAGTCCAACCCCCCTGCACGCACAGGGTCACCTAGAGTACATGGCACAGGACTGCGTTCAAGTGGGTTTTGAAGATCTCCAGAGAAGGAGACTCCACAACCTCTCTGGGCAGCCTGTTCCAGTGCTCTGTCACCCTCATTGTTAAAATTTTTTCCTTAAGTTCCTTTCGATGCTTCGGTTTGTGGCCATTTCCTCTAGTTCTGACAAGTGGCCACCACTGAAAAGAGGCCAGCCCCATTCTCTTCACTGCCTCCTTTGAGGTATTCATAGACTCTGATTTATAGACACTGATCAGGTCCCCTCTCAGCCTTCTCTTCTCCAGGCTGAACAGGCCCAGCTCCCTCAGCCCCTCGTCACAGGGCAGATGTTCCAGGCCCCTGATCATCCTTATAGCCCTGCGCTGGACTCTCTCCAGAAGCTCCACATCCCTCTTGTCCTGTGGGGCCCAGAACTGGACACAATACTCCAGATGTGGCCTCACCAGGGCTGAGTAGAGGGGCAGGATCACCTCCCTCGACCTGCTGGAGACGCTCTTCTTAACGCACCCCAGGATCCCATTGGCCTTCTTGGCCACGAGGGCACACTGCTGCCTCATGGTCAACTTGTCGTCCACCAAGACACCCAGGTCCTTCTCTGCAGAGCTGCTCTCCAGAAGGTCAGTCCCCAGGCTGTACTGGTGTCTGGGGTTATTCCTCCTTAAGTGCAAGACCTTGCGCTTGGCCTTGTTGAATTTTATAAGGTTTGTCAGTGCCCAGTTGTCCAGTCTGTCCAGGTCCCTCTGGGGTATCGGCGACTCCTCCCAGTTTGGTATCATCAGCAAACTTGCTGAGGGAGCACTCTGTGCCTTCATCCAGGTCATTGATGAATAAATTGAACAGGACTGGACCAAGGACTGACCCCTGGGGGACCCCGCTAGCTACAGGCCTCCAACTAGACTCTGCACCGCTGATCACCACACTCTGAGCTCTGCCATCCAACCAGTTCCTAATCCACCTCACTGTCCACTCATCTATCCCACACTTCTGGAGCTTGCCCAGGAGGATGTTGTGAGGGACGGTGTCAAAACCCTTGGTGAAGTCGAGATAGACGACATCCACCGCTCTCCCCTTGTCTATCCAGCCGGTCATTTCATCATAGAAGGTAGAAGGCTATCAGGTTAGCCAAGCAAGATTTCCCCTTGGTGAATCCACACTGACTACTCCTGAGCACCTTCTTATCCTTGACATGTTTGGAGAACACAGTAGGATGAGCTGCTCCATCACTTTTCCAGGAATGGAGGTGAGGCTGACTGGCCTGTAGTCACCTGGGTCCTCCTTCTTGCCTTTTTTGAAGATCAGTGTGACATTGGCTTTCCTCCAGTTTTCTGGTACCTCCCCCGTCCTCCAGGACCTTTCAAAGATGCTGGAGAGCGGCTTAGCTATGACATCCGCCAGCTCACGCAGAACTCTGGGGTGCATCCCATCAAGGTCCATGGATTTGGAGGTATCGAGTTTCCTTCTCTGACCCAATCTTCCTCTACCCAGGGCAAGTCTTCCTCTCTCCAGGCACATTTTCTGGTTTCTAGGGTATGGGATTCCAGAGGACTCCCCTTGGTAAACACCGAAGTGAAGAAGACATTCAGTAGCTCTGTTTTCCCATGTCTTTCGTAACCAGGGCAACCATGCCATTCACCAGTGGACCCACATTTTCCCTAATCTTCCTTTTGCCATTGATATATTTGAAAAAGTTCTTCTTGTTATTTTTAACACCCCTTGCCAGATTTAATTCCAGTTGTGTCTTAGCTTTCCTTGTCACATCCCTCCATTCCCTGACAACATTCCTATATTCCTCCCAAGGAGCCTGACCTTTTTCCCACTTTCTGTATAGTGCTTTTTTTCTGCTTGAGTTTTGCCAGCAGCTCCTTGCTCACCCATGCAGGCCTCCTGCTCCCCTGCCTGACTTCTTACTCAAAGGGATGCACCAATCCTGAGCGTGGAGGAAGTGCTGCTTGAATACTGACCAGCTCTCTTGGGCCCCCTTTCCTTCTATGGGATTCTTCTGAGGAGGTCCCTGAAGAGGCCAAAGTTGGCCCTCCTGAAGTCCATGGCTGCAAGGCTACTTACAGCCCTGCTTCCTTCTCGTTGGATCCTAAACTCAACCAGCTTATGATCACTGCAGCCGAGGTTACCCCCCACCTTCACATCTCCTACAAGTCCCTCTCTATTTGTTAGCACGAGGGCCAGTAGCCCACCTCTCCTTGTTGGCTAAATACTTTTTACACTCCGAGCCTGGAAAACACACCACTACTTTACTGCTGGGTGTAATTTTACATGTTTCTATTACGGCAACACACCTTTAGACAGTAGGAGAAAGAAAACAAGGACAGTTCTTTGCCATCCAAGCTAAAATGTTGCCATCCCAAGTAAATAAATGCTGTTATATATTTAGTGGTTATTCATCAGTATTACATTGAGAGGACAGTTGGCATTAATACAAACAATGCAAGGTAGACTTTGCTAATATCACTACTTGGCTAAAGAAATATTTTTAAAAAATCTTAAAATTTACTTAACCTATTTTTGGAGGACTATGAGCACAGCAAGACATTGTGAATTCTAATATGAAGTAATTATACAAACTCCCTGTAGAAGGGTTTGGAAGTTATTAAAAGAACACAGAATGAATAGTTTTACATATGAGTAATTTTTGCAACTGTGAAACCGAACTCTGGAAAAAAACTGATTTCTAAGTTTATATTGTTCTCTCTGACAGTAATTTTTGCATTTTATTTATACTTTCAGGTTTTACCTCTTAGCTATGAGAAATGAAGTAAGGGTAAAATAAGATCTTGCATTTTAAGCTGCTATACAAAATAGTAGATTAAACAGCAAAGGATTATCTGAAACTTGCTCATGGAGTTGATTTTATTTCCAATCCACATACAAATGAAGTAGATTCAATAAAATATAATAAGGAACAAGGCTAAAGAATCATATCTTATGAAAGATTAAGAGGCCATGAATGAAAATGCTGTCAGTGTTTATTAAGTATTTGGAATAAAATTGGAATTATTCATAACCAAAAAAATTCAACAAAAGTTGAGGTTGAAAGTACATTTCAGTGGGGCCCAGCTCTTCAGTGTAATGCTGATGAATAGATCTGTATACTCGACTTGGATTGCAGCAGAAATTGAAAGCCATAAACTATGCTTGGAATGAACTCAGCACCTTTTAGAAGTGAACTATCACATTTTGGCACAACTTTATTATATAATAGACTTATTAGACGCGCTCCAGGGCACATTATTTTTTGCCCAAGTGGTTTCATACTGAAAAACTGTTCTTTTAACAGCTTTGTTCTTTTATCAGTTCTTTAGGTGTTCCAAGAAAAGAAGAGGTTAAAACTTTGCTTGTCTTTTCCCCTTTAGAGCACTTTTGTCACTAATACCACCTGAAGCTGCAGGGAGTGAAGCTGCAGGAGCCTCAAGTTGAAATCACCTGCAAGCCTTCGACACCTTCCATTCTCACTGCTTCAGAGGGTGGACTTCTTGAGAAAGTCACTTGGAGTGAGGGCCACTCGAGAGATTTCTTTTAGACTGTAAATAAAACTACTGAGCAACACTGTTCATGTTCCTCCACACTACCACTACTCTATCTGTAAAGAGGAATAATATTTAATAAAGCCCAAAGGTTAATAAATGAGTTCTGGAGGGATAGGCCTGTAGGGTCACATCCTCTTCTCTTTTGCTCAGGTTTTGTTTGTTCCAGCTCCCAAGGGCAAACACCTGAACTGAAAATCATCCATCCGTCACTGCACTGGACCGCCCTTGACTCGATCCCCCTCACTGGACTCTCTCATGCTGCTTCTCTGAGCAACGACGGGAGCGGGAGCTGGCACGGAGAAGAGAACCACAGAGCTGCATGAGCTGGCAGCTTGGCCAATCTTAACTCTCCAAAGCAGAGAATTTGTGCAGGGATAAAACACAAAGAAAGTAATTCTCAGCTGTGAGAATGCTGCTGCTGGCACAAATACTGAATTTGTTACAAGTGAAGTTTAAGAGCAAGGGAAATACTCCTCTTAGACCTGTACAGTAGCTGCCAGTACACGGAAAATTTATAACAGACCCTATACAGGGTACTGTCATTTGTTTTCTGGAAAAATGCATAGAATTTTCATAAATGCTGGTGCCCTTCATCAAAATAAGCACTAACCTTTGTTAAATGGACTTCCCCTTCTCCCTGTTTTTTTTTTCAACAAACCATTCACAAAGACAGTTTTTACTTATTTTTGCATCGGTAGCTATTGCAACCACGAGAGGCTTTGGGAAACAGGGAAAGTAAGAAGCTGAAATGTTTAAGAGCTGCTGCAAAACAATACATTTCATTTTCCCATCACATCTTCTGAATTTATTTTCTTGCAATAAAATTATGGAACTGTATTTGCTAATGCAAAGTTATGCTACTATATTGTCCTAAGAGCTATTTTTGCATTTTAGTGCCAACAAGTAGAATTATGGATAGCAGTGCTGATTAAGGATTTGACAGGTAGGGAAATGTTGAGCTAACAAATCTCACTTACCTGGCAAGGTTGGTACCACACTGCACCTCTTAACGTTTTCATTATCAGCAATAAATCATTGGGACTGTGTAAATAGCATCTAGCAACAGAGTCTGGGGTCCTCAGTAAATCTATGCAATTTCTTGTTAGTCATTTCTGCAAGTGTGGTATTTGTAAACCTTTGCAAAAAACCTGAGAAATGGTCACATAGCGAGCAAGCGATCTTTACTTATTTTTGGTAAAATTATGCTTGAGAAAAGCATAGTTCTTTGAGCATGGTATAAAAACTATTATTTATAAAGCAGTCACAGTTGCCCTTCTATTCTGCACAACATGAATAAGGACTCAAGTGAAGTACTGCGTCAAGACCCAAACATCCTGCACTAGCAGATGTTAGCATACTTAAGAAAATCAGTGCAACTGCATCAAAAAAGCATGAGAAGTCTAAGAAAGATGGAACATGCACAGGGTAAGATGAGAAAAACAGCCTTAATAGTTCAGATAGCAAAAGACTGACAGACTGCTTCAGCAATTAAGCGCTTGTCATAAGGAGAAAAAGGATAAACTGTACTCTGTATTCAGGCCAAAATAGGCCAAAAAGGTACAGTGTGGGAGCATATCTAAGTAACGGAGGCTTCCCGATAGAAGACGGATATGATGAGCCGGACTAAGACCAAGGCAAAAAGATTGTGGGAAAGTCATCAGCTGCAAGAACACAGAAGTAGGAAAGGAAGAAGCTGTGAAGAAGTTTATCAGCGCAGGAGAGAGGACTGTGTGCGGGCCAATCATGTAAACGTGTGCCCCGATATCTACAGCCAACCTAGTACGGTAGAAGACGCGTGCACAGTAGTATGCAACCAATCGCAATGTAAGCGTACATGTGGCTGGATGACTTAACAGAAATGGAGTAGATAAATAGAGTGCTGTAACGTGAACAAAGTGATTTCTGTTAGACTCATATTGAAGCCTTCAGGAGTCATGTCTGGTCTCCTGCAGGACAGGCACAGACTGAGGTAAGCACTTGGATTACTTGACAAAATAAATAAATAAAACAAGCTTGAGAAACACTGCCATAAGTAATTTACCTATAGCTGAGATTTATTACCCAGGAGTGTTAGCAATAGCTCTGTCAGAAGAGGAAAAGGGGCACTTGTAAGCAGGAATGAGCCGCACAGATGCTGGGTACTACATGTCAGGAGTGGCAGTGAAAACGGACACAACCGGCCTCCCCGGGAGCAGCAGAGCTAGAGCTGTTTTCTGCTTCCGTCATTCCCAGCCAAGGACAGAAGTGGGAAACAATTCGAATGTCCCCGTTTTGAGGGTTTACCAGTGGCTGACTTTGAAATGACAATTGATTTTCTAAGCAGAGGAGTCAAAAAGCATTTGAAGTCCACACAGATTAAATCTACCACATTTCTTACAAAATCAATAATCATACTGAAAGCCATTTGATTATTCAGACCGTCTATCTTTGGGAAAATCCTTGTTTCATTTTCTAGCCTTTTTTCTTTATCTCCATTTCTTTAATTACAGTTTTTCTGGCACATGTCCTTAGACCGCAGCAATTCTAACAGCACTACAGCTGCTTTCATTATCTCTTCCTTCAAGATCTGCTTTGAATTCTTGCATTTTATTGAGGTCACATTAATGACACTGCAGTTGTCTGAATCACTATTTTACAGCGCCACATTATGTTGGCTATGATAGGGATTAGCAGTAGAACTAAAAATAATTAAGAACACAGTGGGTATGCTGAAAAATATCAGGTTATTCATGGAGACCTTAATAACTGGACTTGTAGGAGTCTTGAAACTTTTGTTCATGGTCCTGAAACAAGAAGTAGGAATGTTCTAAGAGCATTTGAAGCCATCAAGCATGTAAGAGCGATGACTCAAGAGGATCACCATAGCTTGCTACAAAACTCTGAAACAAAAGTGGTAAGGAATTCAAATCTACAATACTCAAGGTCAAGAACTTTTGGTCTAATAGCTGTAACGATTTCTCTAGGCTGGAAACTCATCCATATGAAATGGCTGAGGAAGCAAATGGCTGTTCATTAATCAACTAAGAATTGCCAAAGCGATGCTGTTGTAAACACGCAAATGAAATATCGCCCCACAGTATCATATTTACTGCTGCTTTTACACACACTGGTAATCCCTACATATATATATATATATATATATATATATATATATATATATATATAAAAGAGAGAGAAACCTCAAAGTAGCAAAGGAAATAATTGTACAACTGAAGCATTGATGATATCTCAGCAAGCCTACTCCTTTCCAAATACACACTGACCTGGAACACGTGTAGATAAGGCCTGTTTAGGTGGGGAGGGATAATATTACATGTTTAAATATCTGTAGCTCTGCAAACAGATAGGTACAAAATGATCATGAATAAAATCCAACAAGAATTTTGAAGGTGTTTTCTTTATCCTTGCCACAGTCATATTTTGACACAGCGTTCCAATACGGCAGAGCACGGGAGGCCTGGGAACAGGCAGCTTTTAAAATGGAGTTTAAGATGTGTTTCTGAAAAAAATCTTGCATGCACAGTGCTTCTAACAACACAGCAAAAGGCACTACGTCCTTCAAAGTCCCTGCCACTGCCGCATGCCTAACTCTTCCCTCTGATGCAGAAACAGCTGCTTTTGTAGTTTGATATCTGTGGCAGAAGGAAAATAAAAGCTGAATCTGAGGCACATCAGTCAGCAGGATAGGAGTCAACTCAAGTGTGGATTTAGCAGCACAGTCTTAAGTTCCTGAAGGAAACTGGTAACCTCCATTGAATGACGTGATCACTGACTCAGGAAGCAGAAAATACAGTGCAGCAATGAAACCAGAAGCAAAATCAAGAAACAAAAGAAAGTTTATCCAAATGCTTTGAGTTTGGATACAGCTGAATACTTTCTTTTCAAATTCACATTAAACAGTAGAAGCTGGTAACTCCTTGCAAATTAATCAAGTTTTGCCAGTATAAAAATGAGGGAAATTAGGCCAGTCTGACAGATACTAGTTCCAATGAAATAACTGACATGACTTCTTGGTGATTTAAAGGCAGAAGGTTTTTACTTATAGCACTACAATAAAATAATTCTATATTGCACTTAAGGAAAAAAAAGCAGTTGAATGCTGAATCTAATTCATCCCATTTTCTCTTTTGCCTCCATAAAACTTTAAGGCAAATATTTAATATACTGTAGAAGAAGGGTAAAGGGGATAATGAAAGTGCATATTAACTTCCTAAGAATGGATTTTAAAACAACAGGCCAGCAGACATGCAAGACGCTACTTTTTTTTCTCAGGCCCTAAAACACGAGTCCCATTGCCATGACATGTGAAGGAAGGAAGGATGAGTAGAAGAATGAAGAAAATAGGAAATCCAGGTCAAAGACGTTTGATCAAACTTATGATTGAAGTTTTCTACATGTGACATGCCCATGAGACCAAGGGGATAAAATTTTGAGTTACTGAACACACCAACGCATTGAACATGCTGATAAAACCATGTTTAAATTGTATGGTGGAAACTCACTGTTCATCCAAAAAAATCATCTGACATACTGCTAACATAATCAGTTACCAAATCCATGCTGCAACTTTCGTAGTATTCTATATAAATATTATAATACCTGTTATGTTTTATGGCTCTATTTACATCTCTTGCTCTTGGCAAAGAGTCAGCCTGTAATAACAAGTAACATTTGATTGCATATTTAGAATTTTGCTTATATGATGCCATTCTGAGAATATCCCATACACACAGAAATAAAGGTGCCTTATAAAAACACGCACACTTAATAGAACATTATTCGACTTACCTTCTGTGTACAAATAGAAATAATCATTTTAGATATATTAAGTGCCTATTTAGAAAAGAGTGTCATGTGGAAGAAAAAAGACATTTTAATTAAGAAAACTTACATCATTTAAGAGGTAATTGACCAACAAATGTTGTGCATGACCCCATTTAACCCAATCACATCTCATTTATAAAGAGAGAATATAGCAAGAATCATTTGCAAAGACACTATAAATGCTAACTAAGAACAGTTTAGATATTAACCTGCTTTCCTAATATTCTCCCTTCAAGATGCTACAAAAAAAACAGGTAAGATCACAGTCCTTCAAGGGAAATCTATGCATTCACGCATTTCATTTTATATTTCAAACATGTAGCTCTGAAGGAAACCCAAAGCCCAGAAAGAAGCAATTTTACCACTAAGTCCCTAGGGAACATTTTTCCAAGGAGAATCCAGCAGCAACAAAACAGCTGTTCATCCTTACAGACCAGACCAATAGCGTACATACAACTAAGGCAAACACCTTCCCGGTGAGAGAGGCACCTGAAGTCCCAACAGATCTGCACATCAAAAGCATCATTGCATTTTGCTTAGGAACAGCCTCTCCACACTGCTGGGTAGTCTATAAAGGTGAAAAACAACACAGTTTTAACTGACAATCTTCTACTTTCTGTTCTGTGGCACTGCATGATGTTTAAAAGCTGCTGCCAACTGCAAAGACAGCTTCACTTCTGTGATAAGTGAAAAAAATACCATAGGGAGAGGCTTTTCATATTTAACCAATTTCTTTTCCAAATACCCTAAAATCCATATGATTATTAGGACAGACCTGAAATTTATATCTCAAGAACGCAGGACTTGAGTGTTGACATTAGACTTCTCCTGTAATTGCTCTTACCATTCCCACTTGAACTCTCTGGCCCAGGGAAGAGCAGTTTGCAGAAAACTAGTATCAAACTAGTCCAATGCAAGTTCAGCTTGAACGTGGTTTTGATGTGGACTTCTGACATTGTCGCTACATCTCTTGGCCATAGGGTGTTCTGGCTACAAAGCTTCTCACAGTCAGCTTTGGAAAACCTTGGTTGCATCTTATTCTAGTATAAAATGTCTGAAAACTCAGAAAAATAAATAAATAAATAAATAAGAAAGCAATGTAGCACACACACTTTCACATGGTAGCTGTGTCCACAAGGCATGCAGCACACCTGGGAAAAGCACCGACTGCCATCTAAGTGTTACTACCATCATTTTGACTTTCCTCATTTATTCTCATATCTTTTGGCTCATTTGTTACATGTAAGCCTGCACTGAAGAGCCTTCCTAAGGAAGGAATGACAAAGAACAGGAGAATAAGTTAAGCAAATACATGATGGGGGTAGATGGTTGAGAAAATATTCAAACCACATAGAAGGAATCATTTTGTAAAAACTGATGTAAAACCATTTGCACCCATAGAAGAGAGCCTGGCTGCAGGTACATAGGGAGCTGACAAGGTGCTGATATAGTATAAGATTAGACAAAGTAACCCAAACTGAAAAAAAAAAAAACAAAACATGCTTTGTACTTAGCATGGCAGCATGTGTTAACTCAATTATAAATGTTTATCTTGACTTTTTTTCCAAGAGACATGGTCCCTGCCCATGCACTGCCCATTGCTTGCTAATGCGTCTTCCCCTGGAGAAGGAATGCTGCCCTCTGAGGTAAATCTATTTTGTGCAAGTTGTTACTAAATCTTAATTTCAACTCAGCCACAAGATAAAAAGTCCAGGTTTCCCTTTGAATGACTGTGGTAACATTTAAAGTGTAATTGCTTCTGGAAGCTGACAACTAATTATCCCAACACAAAATGCATATTAGGCATTTCAATAATGAAACGCCAATCACTGTAATGGAAGTGTCACTTCATACTTCTTACCTTCAGAAACTGTTTTACTTGCTTTTAAAGTTAATCCATCTACATATAGGTAAGCTCATGCTTATTCTCTAAAACAAAATCTTACTGAGCTCATTATTTCCATCTACAGAGTATCTGCTTATGTCTTTCCTGGCCGTGGCTATTTTAAAAGGTACAGATATCCCTACTACTACAAGCTATTTCTGGTCTGCATTATTTTTAAGCACTTCTCCCAGTACCCCACTGCACACTAAGGGAATCTTCTGTCCACCTCTGCTCACTAAAACATACTTTTTGTTTTATTTCGTCATGAATTATATGGAGAAAGTGAACTCTGCTCGTAGTAGCATTACAGAGTCCAAAAAAGTGAACTCTTTACAAAACTATAAGAACTACTCATCTGAGTGATATGCTGTTCCCTGTAAACAAGGAGGCCCATGCAGACAGATATGCACTAAAATTCTCACTATGCACATTCCTGACACTCAGGCTATGCAAAAACACTCTTTTGGAGTTGAGCTGTGACTGGCTCCTAGCAGGTTTTCTCAGGAAGCCAATTTTAATCTTTAGCAATACTAAACAGAGCTATCATGAGCAGAAAGAATCATTTTGTGATGACAGCCATGAATTCCTTGCAATTTCCTCTATCACACTAAAAAAGGAAATATAACCCAATATCATTTCCTGCTGCAGATCTCTCACTAGGTTATATTTTATTGCTGCTATGTGAACACTGTATTTATCTACTTGTGCTCAGAGAAAGCCACCTTGTTTTTTGGGCAATTTCCCCTTTCACAATTCTTGAATCCCAGCTAATTTCTGCCTCATTACTACAGTTCCTCACTGATGAGGAACTCAGGATAAGGGACATGCTTTACAACTATGCTGTTGCTCCATGAAAAGATGAAAATGTATGAAATTCACTCAGTCCAGCATAAAACACATTAGACATCTATTTAAACAGCCAACATCTATTTAAAAAAAAAAAAAACTATCCTCATTTATACCAATCTAAATCAAATCAAGCATCTAAATCACCTTCTCATATCAAAAGACATTTTTAGTATGGAAATATCATATTATGAGATTAATTTTAATAGAACCTTTTTTTTTTTTCCCTAGGAGTAAAAGAACAAGACTTGGGTTATATGCAAAAACTAACCTGATTGTTAAAATTAACTGTTACCAAACAGACCTAAAAGATTCTGCTTTCAGACCTGAGAAAACCTCTCTCAGTGTCTTCACCCTGGGAAATAAACCTGAGGCAGAAAAATTACTCTCGCCACATCTCAAGACCTGAGCAGAAACCACTGCTGAATAACAGAGCCCTTCTTCACTCACAAGAGGCAACTAAGACTCTCCTGTTATTAATACCCCTAATTGCATCCCATATCAAACACTGGGGCACTGAAAAGTCACTAGAAATAACCTAGGAATATTTGACTATCCTTTTCAAGAGGCTGTAGGTTCTTATATTCATTAGACACAGCTGCCAAATCTGCCTTGTAGGAGCTCGACAAGGGCCCCAATTTGCTCTCCAGGTTGGACAGCTGCTCACGGCCAGGCTGCTTTCAGTCTGGTAGGGGCTCCGATCTCTTGCTTCTTCTCTAGCAGCCCCTTGCAAAATTACCTCAGCTGGAAGTCAGTCACTATTGCCTGGACTTTTTTTGCCCTCTCGCTTTACAAGAAGGAAATTGTGGAGGGCTTTGTAGCAGCTCCTGAAAACCATTTCCCATTTCATCTCAGCACATGGGAAAGTCAGTCTCCAGTTTCTCAGTCAGTGACCCCTGCGTGGTGGCAGGGGTCACTTCATAACAGCGCGATCGCCAGCTCCAGCACTACCACCTTGTAGCTAAGCCTTACGAGACTTGTTAGGACGTGAAGTGAATAGAAACACTGCCCTGGCTAGACACTGTTATGGACCTGGGCGGGGAGGAAAGGGGGGAGTAAGGCAGCAAGGAATCACAGGTTCCTAATCCCTTTGGGGACCAGTCATTTTCATGGTGATGCATCACTACATATGCCATCCGCATCCTAGTGGAGGTAAGACAAGAACTGGAAGCTCAGAGTGCATCTACAGACCCAAAATGCTGGGAAAGGAACACACTTGCAGACACATCTGATTATAGAGAGAAAAAAGAAAGAAAAGAAAAAGAAATGCAGTTATAGCAGGTTACATTGCCTGTTCTAAAATTCTGCTCACATCCAGGCAACTGGTCGATTTTTTGGCACCGTTAGCAAATTGCACCCTCAGAAATCTTTAAGTAAGGACATGTGGATCCCCTTGTTGAGATAACTGCCACAACGGAACCACTCAGGGTCTCCCGATAAGGTGCAATTGCTGAGCTTCCACTGAGAGCATGCCTCCCAGTATTAAATAGAAAAAAAGGCAAAAGAGGGGTCAGCAAGATAAGCAATCAAGTTGCTAGCTCACTATCACAAACTTCAACTGTTTTTAACACCTATCTCAAGTGGCCAGCAGCTGAGCTGACACTCATAGCCCACAGGAAGATAAATTTGTAGAACCCTCTAAACCATTTTCAGTATAGTCACTGACCCATGGACGTAGGAAATAGCAATGGGACATTCCTCTTGGAAATCCAGCTGCTAAAACAAAGTCGTTGAGGATAACTCATCTCATCTGTAAAATACTGCCATGAAACTAGCGCTGCCCCAGAAGCAGACAGCGTGCCAAGCAGGCTCTGCTGATATGAAGTGCATCCAAAACGCCTAAACCTATCAAGCCTGTAAAAAATGACTGGAATTTCCACTGCAATAGGCTCTCCAGCACCGGCACATGGGGATCTGAAAGTTTTCTTTGTGTCTTAATAATTCCTTGATTTACACCCTTTTCTGCAGAAGCTCAGAATAAATCAGCCTCTATCCACTTAACCAATCTGAACCAAAAATTACTGCTCCACAGCATTACAAAAGCTGCTGACACACAAGATGGAACATAACTTATCTCACCTTTCAGAATCCAAACTTGCTTTGACTTTTTGTTTAATCCTTCTCTGTTTTTCTCTTAGTAACATATCTATATTGCTCTTATTGGAATAGGGAAACGCTACCATCTGCAATATTGCTACTAAAAAGAAGAGGATCTTACAACGAAACCAACACACCTAGAGAAGGAAACTCTGCCAATTAACTTGTTTGTTTCTGACACTGGTATAGCAGGGAGCAAAACCCTCTAAACAGAATAGCACCAGCACGTGGCTGATCTGGCATATTATGAGAAAAATACAGTGGTTTTATAGCAGGCCTGGCCAAACTTCAATAGTATTGTAATAAACGAAGCTCCTCAGGGTAGAGAGGGTATAGTATCTCTGTATTTGTGTGTTCAAAATCTGGGGTTTGTTCCCCAGTGTTTTCTATTTAGAATTTCTTCCTAATTTTCTACCCCAGGACATCAAGTAAGAGCCACGAGAAAGGACATGCTGGTAAGATCATTTGCCAAAAGGTACCCACAGAACCCCAAATTTCACCAGATCTCCATAGTTTGGTAACCACAGCTATTTGAGGAAGTCCGTGGGGGTGAAATGACTTATCAGAAACTGCTATCAAATGGGGATCATGGATTTATTATATCTTTGTAATCTCAGCACCATTTTGCATAAAAAAATGTAAGCAGGAAAATGTAAACTTTTTAAAACAGCAGTGAGATATAAAGAAAAAGAATGTTCTACTAAGCACAAAGAAGTCATTTAACTCCTCCTGTATTACTTAACATGGGGGATTTAACTATCTGTCCTGGATAATAACTCATAAAGAAAAGATACTGTGGGTGGTATCTGAATGACTGCACAAAGAGCAACTTACCTATCCTTCCACATTCTTTCTGTATAAGCTTGGCATATCAATTAACTCTTTTTAAGCTGTATCATTTTGATAAATTTCACTCTTTGATCAGATGAGAAAAATACCTCATGACACTGTGATGGGTTGGGTTATCTTCAGTTTTCCTCTCTAACTACGTCACAGGAAGGATATTTATTTTGAAAACTTACCTGCACAGCAGGTGCTTCGCAAGAGCAAATTTCACTACTGGGTCTCCCAGCAGGCTATGTTCATTTTTCTGAGCTGCATATCCAGATGAGATAAGGCCTTCCTGAAAAAAAAATAGCCATTTTAAGAGAATCATTCTCACATCAGCACAGAAGCAAACAATTATGTGCTGTTTTTTCCCCTCTTTTTTCTCTGCTTTGACTGACCTGGGAAATATTCTAGTGAATAATACCTACGTGCTCTCTCAAAGGTAATAATAGTTTCTACAACATTAGAACAAGTGATAATGAAGAGCTGCCCCTTTATTTAAAGTACTCAGCCAAACACTCTTATCTATGCAGTTCACTGTTTGCTGCAGAGGCCCAACAGGAGGCAAGTGGGAGGAGAGGCAGGGGGCAACGGACTACTTGGCCACAGGCATCTCAGGATGCTTTCTGGGAGCACTGAAAGAAAATGAATTTGCTCAGATTCAGCTAGCAGGGGAACTATGGAGCTCACCCCAGGCAACCAGAGCCTTTCCTAGGGCTTTGAACCCTGCCAACTACAAGGTGCCTCAAGTCACGCTTAGCACTGAACAGAAATGTACCCTTCTGGCTCTAATTTCTCTACCAGTCTCAAGAGGGTTTTTCCTTTAGATTAAAGGCAGTTTCAAGGCACAAGGAAAGCACTGTAAATTTTAAATTGTTCCAATCCATCCAGGTAAGTATAGTCCCCAGTGAAGTCTCTTGATTGCCCACAAGCTGAGATCAGTACTCGGGCAGCCACTCATCTAACTACATTGAGATTCCACCATCTCCAGGAAGCAGCGCCATACATTTGCTTTCCCACATTGAAAACACATAATGTGCTTATTAGATGGCAGCAGAAAGAACAAAAACCCATCCCATCTCAGAGGGCGCATCCCCACGGCTACTTATCATGTAGCATCAAACTTATTGGTTCGTCACTGCTGGGAGCACGGCCTTGCATTAACCCTAAACCCAGGATGGAAATGAACTTTTCCAGTATAAAACACAGTTAAACAAAGTTATCTCATGCCCAGACCTTATCTATACAGAACAGGGTAACATCAGAGACAGGATGTGATCTTTGAGTTATTAATGAGGCAGCATATTTTGATTAATTGTTTAGAGACATTTGAACTGAGGCTAAAAATCTCAACTCAACAAGCTTCTACTTTTCCTCTGCAACACGCATATTGTTTCTTAAAACCATATTGGCATTTGTTAACGTGAATGAATGAACTTCTGTCAAAAACTTGCTGAGCTGAGAAGCTGGGTTTATTTAGAGTGCTTGCATATGGAAATAGCTGTGACATTAAGTCACAATGCATATTTTTATTCATAGACCCATGGTTCTGATTTTCTTAAAACTTGTATTGACCATAAAATGGTTGCCGAGTATTACTACAGAAGTTCATTTTTCCTAAGCATAAAAAAAAAAAAAAACACGCATCATGAAGAACTAAACTCAGCAGTTTACAGAGATATACAGGGCTGAACATTTTGACTGATCGCAGTGAAAAAGTTCTGCCTGGCCATTTCCAGAAGCAGCTCCAAGGAACTCGTGTGAGTTTATTTTTTGTAATTTAAAATCGACACAAAGTTCAGTCATTTGAACAAATCATCTTGGAGTAATTGCCATACAACACTATTTGGAATGCTCCTTTCCTTTTCTCCCCAATCGAAATATACATCAAGTAATTACATGCAATTAAGTGTATTCTTCCAAATGCTATTCCCTTGTTTCATTTTTTCAATTCACTACAATTACTGTGGAGTTCCTTCTACTAATCAACTCATGTTTTTCAAATAATTTTGCATGCAATTGTCGCATCCAGAGGAACAATACAAAATTTCACTGCCCTTCAGAACGGTCACCTTTGCAATCACTCTTTACATGAAAAAGAGGCAAGCCAGAAAATTACTTTCCTATCAACCTTTGAACTGTTGTATTTATTCCAAACATAACTTGGACAGAAGCCTTTAAACGAAAAGAATCTTGGTGGTGCATCCTGATAAAAGATTGCTGCCCACTGCAAATCTCTGCGCCTTGGTAAGGGCTTCAAAATAGGGTCTACAAACAGAAAGAAGAAAATAGAGGGCACTATGCTATACTAAGAGAAAGGTTTCTTTTACTTCTGGTTACCATTCATACGAATCATTAAATATAGAAAGGGAAATCACAAGCTACAGTGTTGTAAAACACAAATGACTTGCTCACTTGAGATAAGGACATGAGATGAGAAAAATAATTAGTGTGCTCCAAAGACACATGTCCAACACACACTAAAATCAATTATTTCATTTGCAAGCTCTTTGGGGCAGGGATTGCCTTTTTTCCCTTTAAGCAGCATATAGCCTAACTGGATCTTTAAAACTAAGAGACAGGCAACGCTGAAATACAACCAAGACAGTTGACATCAACAAGCATTAAGTGCAGGACCCTTGTCCTTTATCAAGTTGTACCTGCGGCATCCTTGTTGGCCCAAAGACTTTCTGAACACAAATCCTTTCCAGCCATGGATTATCTCACCATTATCAGGTCCCTCTCTATGCCAGTAAGGGGAGAAACATGTTACAGCCTCACTCATATTGGTTTTAGCAATTCCTGTTCCTAGTTTTCAGATCTTTTCAGCCCAATTCCTCTTAAGAGGAAAAAACAGCTGTTGTGCTGATTAAAAAACGCATATAAGCCAATATAGTAGCTAACAAACCTTTTATTCATCGCTTCTTTGGAAAAATACTCTGATTTCTAGTCCTTTCTGCTACCCAGTTGCTGAAAACATTAGAAATTGCACATATATCTCTGAGTCCTGAGTGCAGAAAGACATGAAACCCCAAGACCAAATCAACAGCCTCTGCTTCTTCTATTCAGAGCAGGCTGATGAGCAACAGCTCCTCCCAGAGCGCTGGCGGTAGCAGTCGTGACTCAATGTTTTCAACCCACCTACTGAAATGTAAGGGAAATGTTAACAGCAGCCTTAATGAGACAGAAAAACATGAGAACCAGCTGGGAGCACCGATGGTTGGTAGCTTCACACCTGAGGTCATGCTCAGCTGCTCTTCACTTCTTTTCTTGTAAATGTAACCTTTTCCACCACATCCAGAGTTCTGGAAGTGGTTTAGTTCTGAAATATCTCTTATTTGACTCTAGAGATTCATAGTTAGGTACCCCCAAAGTCATGCTGTAGGACTACAACTGTGGCCAACCTTGCACAGTCCACTGCACTGGAGTACCTCAAAAAACCCAAGACAAACAAGACAACAATAACAAAACAGTTGCACCACACAGGATTCAGAGGCTGCCCAGACCAGCTATGAATTTGGCTGCACAGATGTGAACAGCTCACACACCTTGCACTATGGAAATTATACACTGATTCACTGCATTTACCATGAACCACTGAAAGTGTAATGTCACCAGACTTGCATCAAGGGACTCTTCCAGCCACTGTAGCTCACAGCATCCTGGCCTAAGATGTCCCACAGATTGAAAAAAATGTTTAAAGCGTCTTGAATATGTCTTCTTTCTGTCTGTCTCCTAAGTATATCAAAGTTGGTCTCTAGGTGAGGATCTGATCCTAGTATTACAGACACCTCAGAGTGGGATAAACAACCAATTTTTAGGAAAATAATTGCTCTTCAGACTCATGTCACATTCCCTCTGTATAATATTTGCAAACGCACATTGTAGGAACCATTCGTCAGCACAGGTTCTCAGCAGAGAGTTACCTAAGCATCCTGCTTTCTGCCCTTTCATAAAGCCATTGATTCTGTGGGAGGAGATAAACTCTGAGGTCTCCAGCATTAGCATGCTAAGTATTAATTTCAATTTCGGGTCCTTCCTTGCTCACGCTCTGCTGCATTTTCCAACTGTGAAGGGTCATTTCCTTGTGGCAGCGTTAAGATGCAAACAGCAACCTTTGAGAAGAAAACAGATTTATTTTAAAGCTCAAAGGGTCTCTGTTCCTAGCCCCTGCATGGCACATGATATATCTGGCAGGAAAAAAGTACAGAGTTATCTGCAGTTTGCTTGTTAAATTAGGGTTATTCTCACTATTTTTTTTTTTAATCTTAAAAGATTATGCTTTTTTAATCATGATTTTCAGAAGCTTATGAGAAGTTGATTTCTATTCATAGTTTGACTCTTGTAGCTAGCACTGCTCCATGGTACTAGTAAATATAACACACAAGCACCTATAAGAAACACTAAGTCTGGTGTCCATATAGCTAAATTCTCTTGTCTTTTGAAACAGAGATGTTGCAGTCAAAATGCCTACTGCAGTCCTTAACTCATGCTAATCCTCAAAGTGGAAGTGGGAATTGTTTGGGAGATTCCTAATTGCCACAAGAGGAGAGCATGCCAAGAACTGTGCTAACAATTTAACAGCTGTGGGAAACAGTTCAAGTCAATACCTTGGCACTGCTGTTTAGCACCAAGAAGTGGCCAAGGAGCTTAACTTCACAAAGATATAATAATATCCCCTTTTCTTAGCTTAGTCTTTTCTCCCGTTAATATAATTCTTCCTGATACGCTATCCAAGGATATTTTCAAATGTGGTTGTTCGTTAATTGATTTCTATCGCAATTTCTTTACATACATCCAACAAACCTACTGCAATGACAAGTGTTATAATTCTGTGTGTGTGTTTTATAATAATATTGTGTTATAAATTTCCAGCTGGGAAACACCAAGTACACTTATGGAGGGTCATGGAGCATCTTCCTTAAGCTATAAATATGAAACATATTAGGACATTTCCATGCAAACATTTTGTCTCCCACATGAAAATTGCAGCAGAAATGTACTCCTATAAGATGTTATGAAATCTAGAAAATTCTGCATTTGCAGTTAAGTAATTACACAACATGGAACATAGAGGCAAGGCATAAGGTACCTCTCAGAAACTATCAGCTCACATATGTTTAGCTGTTTTGTCTGAAAACTGTTCTTATACATGCCTGAAAAATTCTGATCTAATGAGTAAGCTGAGGAACACTAATCATTCAAAACAACAAAACTTAGGCCTAGCACTGAACAAATCTTTTGAATAACTTGTGTCTGAAACTCTTCTTAGATCAGCTGCTTTCCCACAGTTTCACTGGAGAACCTCCAGGTTTACATGGGTAAAAGTCAAAAAAAAAAAAAAAAAAAAAAAAAAAAAAAAAAAAGACTTTATCTGACTGCATGGGTATATTTTAATCTGTAGGCAACCAAATGTAAAACAAGTGTTGCTGAAGACTTTAACCTGGAATTTAAGCATAGAATTATGCTATTGACAACGTATTATCCACACTTGTGGATCATAACCATTATTACAAAGAATATCTTTAGTATTGCAAAAAGCCCAGCTACAGCATGAAAACCCATTAAAACAAATGGTCTCAGTCCTGATTTATGTCCACCTAATTGGGGTCCAGCCTCACCACTTCCTCCTTTCCCTATCCGACGCAGCTGTAGGCTTGGAGCAGCTGGCTTTTCCCACCCAGGTGGACTCCATCAAGTCTCTTACTATAACCTATCAGGCACTTCTAATCAGATTAGTGAGTTCCCATCATATAATATCTCTAATTACATTATTAGACTTTTTCCCCAATATGATATAAAATTGCTTAGGCATATTAATGACTTTTCTATCACGAGACTTTAATGAAGCAGAATATCAATGAGATTTGATGGAGTGGAAAACTGCTAGCAATATAAAAAATGTTCATGTTTCAGAATAGACATGTCATTCTGCACAATTAGAGAAGGTTTCCTTTTAATCAGCAGCGGTGTCTCTCACCTTTTCACTTTCCTCAGCGCGGGGCAAGTGTAAAACTTTATTCACAGCTCGTATGGAGAAGGATTTAATAGCTTCCATCCTCTGGATGTTGAGCAGCAATGCAAATCACAAAAGCATTTGTTTCTTAAGAGGAAATAACATTGTCTCAGCCTTGGCATCATTTGTTACTTTAAAAACCATAAGCAAGTATGTCAAATAGTGGCAGAGAACTGTAGTTTTATCTAAAATAAACTTATTAAAGACAACAGATTTTTTTTATTAGCAGTCAGAAACCAGACGATTAAGCAGCATTCTCTTCCTCTGAATACCAAACAGAAATCAATGTGCATTATACAGCAGTAGCAACTGAGATTGCAGAAGATTCAAGGACAGCATCAAAACTGTGATTTACTGAAAATATTTCATCAGAGTAACATAAGATGAAGTGTAGTTTGCCCACAGAATACATTCTCCCCCTCTTTTCAGTATGAATTTAGAAAACTCGCTTGCATAAACTGTAGAAAGGTGGTGTTATTGTTACAAATCCATAACTGTCAAGCTAAAAAGAATTGTTTGTATATTCTAAGCAGTTTCTCTAGGAAACTTTAGGGAACATTATGCATTACTACTCAATGGCAGTGGATGTTAGCAATTTTATTTTTGCTAGTGGTGACAACTACCACGCTGGAAAACTTAACTGCAGAACACTGGGTTTCTGTAGCCTCCTTGCAATATCCCAGAGCAAACAAGAAGTCCATTTCAACCCGTTTTTCAGAGCAATTTGGAACATACTAGCTCCATGCAGATCTCTGTGCACAGAGCATATAGAAATCTGTATCTGCCCATCCAAATAAAGTTAAAGAAGTACTTCCATTTAATATTACTATCAAGTGACCTATAATATAGACCTGTGCTATAATACAGCAGACGTAACAGTTAAAACACTTCAGTCGAAAGCACCAGTTTTTTTGAAGTTTCAAACAGTTGCCATGTGCCTCAAAACTGCCAATCTGCAAACAGAAATTACTTCTCCCAGAACAAAAATACAAGATCTTTGCATAGTTTCACAGGTTATGCTTGGAGGAGGAAATCTATTTACCCACTCTCTGAATTTAAACTGGGAGACTTGGAAAAGAATGCAAGATATAGTGACTGAAATTAAGGAGGAAAAAAAAAAAAAAAAGAGAGAGAGATTTATTACTCATTTGGGAACTTGAGATTTACTACTGATTTATTATCAAAGTTAAAAAAAAAGTTTTGAATGCTATGTAGTAATCACCATGAAATATAAAGTTATTTGCTTCAAAAATTAAAATTAAGTCAAAATCATGTTCATTTCATTATTTCATCTTCAGCAACATAATTGGAATGATTCACAATTAATTTAGATACATTACCTAAACAACATCCTATGATATCACATGGAAACATTTAGAAAGAACTCTAAATTTAGAAAATTTAGACATTCAGAAATTTGCATAGGTAGTTTGGTAAAGGATTAAGGAACATCATGCAGCTGATATACTTTTCACTGGGCAGGAGCCATGTATGTGAGACTAACAGAAGCAACTATAGAGAAGCTGAAAGGGGAAGATAAAAATAATTGCACTGTTGGTTCGGTAGGAAATATTCAGGCTGTAAACAGTCATAAATACAAATTCTGCTCTGATTGATAACACTCAGAATTGTATTGACTGTAATGGCAATTACAACCAATAAGTCAGTGCAGCCTAGAGGGGATGCAAAGCAGAGCAAGTGCTTGGCAGGTCTAAGCAGTTCTATGAAAGTAAAATAGAAATCAAGGAAGGACATAAACCCTCAGGAAAAGCCATTTAAGCTACAATCTTTTGTATAGCACAAAGCTATCAAGTTTCCTGGGTACATCTCTCATCCTTTAACTCTCCTGAAATACTTGCTCACCATCTGAGGTCAAGTGCAGACTCCTAGGCCATGTCTGGGGCCACCTGGCACAACATGGCTCATGTCCATGCAACTCTACCCCTTTACCCAAGACGAGGGGCCCACATCTAAAGTGCAGTTTATGAACAAGCTGAGCATTGCTTGAAAGTTTGTTTCAATCTGCATCACATGCTACAACCAGTCAAAATGGGAAAAGGTCCATTGGACAAAAAGTAGTTCAGGCAACAGGTTTGTTTCAGTAGCTGCTCTTTGTGTCCAGAACCTAGCTCAGAGTGGTGTATCAGATTTTACACAACCCATATTTATAGTTAGGTACAGCAGCATTTGAAGTGGATGTAACAGGTCTTATTCTGTTAGGGAAGCACACAAATTCCTGGAGATGCTCATGGGAATTGTATTCATACCCTGATGTGGGGGGAAAGGGTTTTGTTATTGTCAACTGATTGTTGATTCCTGAGCAGAAGTCTCAGGAATTTATTAAATCCTCTCTAATTGTCACGGACCATCATAATTTATTTTATTAAAGTGAATAGCCAAAGATTTTTAAAAGGCTAGTGCCACCTCCTATAAATTATTGTTCTATTTTCTCTAACTCTGCATTTCTTTTGAGGCTACTAAATCTAATAATGCTCAGGTAATAAAAGCTAGTTTCTGCATTTTTAGTTTTTCTGTGGAAAAGGTATTACAATTAAGTCTGTAATTGTAGTAATAGTAACAAAAAAGTCCAACATGTTTCTAATGAAAGTTTCAAATGGAAATGGGGAGCCTTATGGAAATGGGGTTATCGGGTGATAACCGGTTGTTTTGCATCACATACTTTATATTACTATATCAAAGCACAGGAAAAGCAAGTGGCAGAAAGACCAAATGTTTGACTCATTTTTAGAAAGCCATGCATAAGGATGACACCTCATTACTTAATTTGATATCTGACTAGAGAAGGTTGTCATCGTCTAGAATCTCTCTCAAGCCAGCACTACAGACGATGACTCACAGAGATGTCACTTGCAGTATTAGACGGCAGAAAATCCCCAAACATTCAAGAACTTCTTAAAGCTTTCCATAAAAAGCTTTTGACAATGACTTAAATAGATTTATACTGTTTTAAAACCATTTCAGGATTAGGAATAGTGAAGGAGTCATTTTGTTAAATCCTGCCAGAGAACTTGCTTTCCAATTTTTTTTTTTTTAATATATATAGGTAACTGTTTATGCTTGGATTCCATATGTTTGGATTACCTGGAACATCATTTTAGTGTTTAATATAGGCATATAATTCTAACGGTTAACAGACAACTACTGATGACAAAACCATATCCTCTATTAACTTCTGAGGTAAGTACAGAGTGTTTTTACATTGTAATAATTATTTGTTCCAAACACATTCCAAGCAAAATCAGAATCCCCTTTTTCTAAGGGAGTCCATGACCGACAAAAATTCACAACCTAAAAAGACAAGACAGGTCGAACGTGCGTAGGAAAATAGATATCAAAGAAAACACTTGCCAGGAAAACACTGCAAGTCAGCGGCAGAGATACAGGAAGACAAATTGCCCTGAATAGGCTAAACTCCTATTTTTTCTTTATTTTTCTGCATTGCTTCTTCATTGTGTTGTATTATTTTCTTATACTCTTGGGAGAATATAAGGATTTTGAAAGAGAAGTTGGTTTTTAAAATTACCTATATTCAGAATAATTTGCTGCTACCTGGTAGGCGATTTTGCAGACCCAATAGTCATGCGATGAGGATTTTTTTTTCCAGCAGTGCTGATGATTTGTGCTCCTAGATTGCTTTGATACATCTTGAAGTCTTCCTTCAAAACAGCATTTCAACAACTGAAAAAAGAAAGATTAGAAACTGTTGCAAGACAGAATAACATCTACAGTTATTACACAAGTAGAAAGAAGTTTTACCCTGCCATATACATATCCAGTGTAATATTTTTGTCCCAAGTGAACCAAGCATCAGATAAGTGAAGACTATGTTCCTATTTCTTTCATCTCTTTTATACAAAACAAAACAATGCTGCCAACTATATTAATTCATAAGGCATTATATCAAAATACCTTTAATGTCTAGACCACATTTCCTCTCGCATTTTCTTGCCTTTTTTTCTGTCTTCAAAAATATGTTTAAAACATTGCTTTGATGAGCAAGGGTCAGAGACCTATATGAGAGCCAAGTCCAATAAAAGATTCTGAGGGCCTAGATATGGACAGGACCTGTCATAAGGACAAAGTCCCTGCAAATGATTCTTGAAAGACAGTAAATATATAATACAAAAAAAAGCTCAGCCCAGGTATCTCAGGTGGTACTAAGATATTCAGGACACGGTCACTCTGTCCAGAACTACCTTTCCAGAAGAAAAGGGCTATCCTGAGTCAGATTCGAGAACAACAGAATGTGTTTGGATGACTAGGGAAATACAAGTGACATGAGAAGTGTTCAACTTAACCCTGACAGTCTTTTTTTCTGTTGCTTTATTTTTTTTTTAAGGGGAAAATTTTTTTTTTTTAAGGGGCAAAGAAAAAAAAGACAAAGAAAATCTTTTCCACCTCTCATCTGGGGACACAGCTCTTATTTTTGTATGTTTTCATCAGAGTTGTTATTTTTATATACTTTCCAGAGATTTAGCCTTGGATGCGACCAGACGGAAAGACCAAGTCACTGCGGGTAATTCTCAAATGAGTGTGTCCTACTGCTGATCAAGTTTTGTTTCTGATTTCATCGGGCATTCACGAAGAGGAAAGATAAATCCTAAGTTAAAAACTTACGGAAAAAAAAAAAAAATCCCCAAGGTCTGTAAGGACTTTAGACAAGGAAGAAAATCATCATATGCAGTTCTTAACATATCTTAATATCCTACACTCTTTGTTCATTAAACAAAAAGCCTAGTATATTCATGAACTAGGCATCAAATACAATGGCTAAACAATGAAGTAACACTTAATACCATTAAATCTTATTAAATCTAGCAACCTATAGGGACGAAAATAGTTGCTCTTCATATTACAAGCTTTGCATTTTTTCTTGGATCAAAATAAGATTCAGGGCTACTTACAATCATTTCTTCATTGCTGCATTGATCATTTAATACAATGCTTCTGCTGAAAACTGGGCCGTTCTCTAGGCATTGTAAATTAATCTTGCAGCTTCACAATTAAAGACATCCTGCTGATGAATGAGGTAGTAATGGTGACTTGAATTTAGCAGTTATGTGACTCAAAGATATGATGTACAGTATCTTTGCCTCCCCGGCAAAAGCAGCAGGCAATTTCTGCAAACCATTGTCTGGCAGGTTCCTTGGTTATCTCTCCCTGAGAAACCTGTAAAGCTGAAGATAGCAAGAAATTTATTAAGAGCAGAAACTGTTTTATTCTTTATTACTTGTTTAAAAAAAGAAGATAGAATACTTACTGGTGACATTAGACTGATGGTCTTGAAGGCACATTTTTTTATTTTACCCAGGATTGCCACCCCATAGGCAGATCCCAGACCTGTTTGCTTTCCCACTACAGGAAGCCAGCCCTGATCAGAGACAGGTATTCCGAAAAGGACAGAAAATACTCTTCTTCAGGCCTATTTGGTATTGGATCTCCCTATAGAAACTACCAACAAATGTGTTAGAGACAGTCTAATTCCATAGATGCTGCTCCCATTGGAACAGGGATTAGATTTTGTCTAAACTTGACAAGTGTCTGTCATTGGAAACAAAATGGTGGAAATGCTCCAAGAACAGTTCTGTGAAAACCTATAATGAACATGTACAGGCTTCTGTAATTCATTGTTCAAGTGAACAATGCCTTCAGCTGTTATTTCTCCTTTTAGATTGTGCCTTTCTCTTTCTTACTGAAAGAGGAGATATGCTGTATTAAAAAAAAAAAAAAATCAACTGACAGCTCCCAGATTTGCATCAGAGTAGGCAGAGGATTGGTGAGATGCTGGTTGAAGAAGAGGTTCCTACACACTTGAGGTCAGAGCTGGAGGGTCAAGAGAAGCTCTCTGCCCAGCTAGAGCTTGGGGGGTTTATCCAAGCTGAGCAGTGGGTCCATTTCAGAGAGGCCTAGAAAAGCAGGGCAGATCTCACAGCAAGAAAATCACCAGGGATATTTTCTGTTTGCCCTCAGTCAGGTACAAGAGCTTTTGCTTCGAGTCCTGCTCAAGAAGGAGAGGGAAAACACTTGCCAACCTATTCTGATCCTGGAAGACGGGACAGCAGAATTGAGAGTTGTGTGAAAATGTGGTAAGTTTGAATAGCCAGCTAGGCTTTAAATAGCTGGCTCAAATAAAGCCATGTGAGTTAATATATTAATTATTTTACACCTATGTAGTATGTAGTTTAGCTAAATAGGATTTGTACTGTGACTGCCCACATACTCTTCATAACAGATATTCGGCACTTCTTTTTGATGGTTTTATTGTGTCACTTGGTCTTACATTGAACAGCTGGCCTCTCTTGAAACTAGATGAGAGTGAGGATTCAATTTATGGATTATTAATTACATATTGTAAAATCTCTAGAATTTCCAGGAGTTTATAACTCCCAGGAAATCATTAAAAATGTTTTTAAGAGTCCTTCAATGTAATTAGAGCTCCCAGTGAAAGAACAGTGTACTTTTACTCGTTGGAAAAAAAGTGCTTGCAACTCACCTACAACCCAATGCAGTTAGAAATATGATTTAACACAGGGCCATATGTCCTGCCACATTCAGTCTGCCTTCTCTCATGTTTTCAATCTCTTTCAGCAAAAGAAGGTAATAAGGAAGATCTCAGACTGTACGCAGTACGATACAGAAATCATTCACATGATTAAACCTTTTCTTCACTGAGGTTTATGATCTTTCTGAATAGCTCAACATTTTCCTATCATTAATATACAAAGGGTGCTCTTTAACATAATTTTAGAAAGGATAAATGAAGCTGACAGATTTTTGCTGCCTAGGAGGACATATTAACATAATTGCTCTAAAAACGTTTAGAAGAGCAGAAAGTCACTCGCTGACCCCTCATCTTTAAGGATATACTGCAGCTGGCCTCTCTCCCTTGACAGTAAACTGATCAAGGCTCCTGCAAGACCCAGATATAATGTTGCCTGTCAGCGCTGCTGCAGTTAAGGCTTTATCACAGGATTTCCCTTATCATCCTTTGCTTTGCGAGATTTATAAGTCCATTTAACTCATCCTTTAATATTAATGCAGTAAATTTACCATCATGTAAAATGGGATTTAATTACTGGAATATTTCTTCCATTTGTGGATGGGAAAAATCAGATTATTTTCTATTTTCAGAAGAATACAGTTTCTAGATTAGCAGTCAAAACAGAGACCTCTGCAGATCTGTCTAACGTTCAGCATCACTCACCATTCTGCCTTCCTACACACAGGGAAAACAAAAGAAAATCAGAATTAAGTAGTGATTTTACTTCTCTGTGGTCTCATACAATTGCTTTAAAGCACTGTCCAGCCACTGGATAAGTCATATGCCCAAATTTCTGTTTCTCACTAATCAATTCTGAGCCCATGCAAAGCTATGCCCCTCCAGCACCAAGGGGCCTTAATTTTAGAGGATTTGAAAAGCGACCAGTGCTCCCAGCAATATCGTTGAGAGATTGACACTCTCATTTGACACTTTCTAAAGTCAGGAATTCTTATGCTTAGCTTTTGAGTCATGAATGCTAAAGGAATTCTTGAACAGCACCTTTGAACTGCCTGTACTTAATTCTTCAAGGGTGAATCTTGCTCTCAGTGCGTGGTAATTACTTTCTTAATGTTAGTATCTATATAAAAATATATTATAGATTAACGCACAGGGATGAATTTCACTCCCTATGCACAATGCCTTAGTTGCGTTCCAAATTCTTAAATCTCCCCATAGGACAGCTGACATCATTTACTAAGACTGGAAAAAAAGGAGTGCTTTTCTGAATGGGCTTCACAACGATGGATTGCTTTTAGATCCCTTCAATAACGCTGCCACATACTGGCCTGGCATGATACTGTTTTATATATATATATATATATATATATATATATATATATATATTTATATTTATATATAAAAGCAAATATATATATATATTTGCTTTGAGACAATATGCAATACTCAGTTGTAAGAGGGCAGGTTCATAATGTTTAGCATTTATTCTTTTCCTTGCAGCTTCTAAGTGCTTCAGACGCAAACTAAATAATTAATACTAGTTACATGCTAGATGACCATTACTACTGATTTACTAGATGATCACTAGTCTACTGCCTTATACTAATCAATTACATATGTTTTCATATACAGTATCATATTTTATATGCAACTCTTCCAATCTGCTGGTTTATAATGTGTATTTTATGATGTTTATTCCAAAATCATCCTCTATACACTTCTATGACAAGATTAACATTTAAGAGATGGGCAGAGGACCAGCTCACAGAGGCTAAAGAATTAGATTCATCCCAGGCTTGGGTGCCGAAATGCCATTACTTTAACTGGAATTTGAAGTACAGAGTTCAGTAAATAGGCCTCCTTACACCTCGCATGGAAATAGTGAGGACCTCAAATTTAGGGGCTCAACCTAAGTGCCCTAATGCACACTCAGAGCACAGGATACCTCAGCAGCTGTGCAAGGATATCCAAAGGTGACACCAACATCTTTTGCCTTTTGACTATTGCCTTGACAGGAAACAGCTTAGCATCATTTCACATGCAGTAGAGCTTCAACAGCATAACAAAGAAAAGTTTTAGCTCTAAAATATGCTTAGAGGAAGAAAAGCACCCTGTCAGAAATTATTTAGTAGGGTTCGCTGTTTTTATTCTATCCCAGTGACTCTGTATCAAATAAGGTAGGCCTGCCATACAAAAGTTTATTTTTCTAAACAGCAGCCCTGTCATATAGGGTCTCTGAATCTGAAAGTCAGCCTATGTTCATTTTACTTCCTGTATCATTAATAATAATTATTTTGCAATCCAAACTTGAGACAACAATTTTTGGCACACTGTAATGCAACCCAGCTCCCTTCAAAAACAGCATTTCATTACTGGCTGTAAAAACATGCAAATCAGACCCTGGAAAACCACCAGCCTACACTTTTCTAAGGCTAAGAACCCCACATTCCTCTTTGAACACAGACCCTCACCATTCAAAGTTTCTCCAATGTAAAAGAATTGTCATAAAAATAAATTGAGGCTGAAGGTAGAATTATAGCTTACTGTAAATATACTTACATGAGTACAAGGGGGCTGAATGACTGAGCTCCCTGCTGCAGTGCTTCTATTTCATACATCATAGTGATTTTAAATCTAAAGGAAAAACAACAAAACAAACCAACCCACATTTTAACTACATAACCTGACATTCTGTTTAGCAGTAGTTGATTTTCATAGACTAATTACAGCTGTGCAGTCAAAGAGCTAGGCTTGAGCTAAATATTTTCTTTGAGAAATACAATCAGCCTTGATCTTAACACTTGCCCGTGATGAAAAATGCATCACAAAGCTTGGTAAATGGCTCCCATTGTTCATTAGCCTCATCATTTAAAACACATATCAACATTATCTGCCCTGACTTTTAGCCTTTTAAATTTGGTGACATTTTCTACTTGATTAAAAAGACTTTTCTTATAAAATATTATGCTTTAATTATATAGTTATCCTTTATCAATAGAGATCTGTATCAATACACCCACTACTTGGCCAGGGATCACTTGCAAAACAGTCATTTCACAGTGGGGCTGCTGGTATGAAAGTTAAAACAAACACGTAGACAAAATTGAATTAATTTTAATTATTAGAAATCTTCCTGGTTTTCCAATATTAAGAGATCAAGAAATCAATATTAAAGATTCAGAAAGCCCTTTGATTGGCAATTTAAAAACCATGCAGTTAAACTCTGTTAGATTTTAAGTTACTTAGTATTTTTGTAAGGGAAAGAATGTCATCAGCATTACAAATATATGAATCATCTATAGCAATGTTTCACAACAGATACCATGGAGATCAATGAAATTTTTGGAAGCACAGCTCATCTGTAATCTGAATAGAGGTCTAAATGACACCAAGATATTAGCTAGAAACATTTTTTGTTTTGTTTTTGGGCTGAGGGGATTTTTTTTTTTTAATCTTCATGTTCCATTTGGACCTCAGTTATTATCCAATGCATGCATTTCTCTGAACAAGTCTAAAGCATATTGCTATGCTCACTGTGTTGGTTTGAGTTTTTATTTCTTCAGTGGACCAAATGATGTGAGAGTGAGTAAAAGAGCATTTAAAATAAGCGAAGAACTTGCTTATGAAAGAACAGAAATAATTTTCCCAGATACAAGAAAACTTTAAGAATGAATTAACAACTTTGATGGAGGATAAATAAAAGAGGCTAACAATCAATAGAGACATGAAAGGAGCCTCCATAAAATAAATGAGTTGATTCTAAAATGCAGCTCATACTTTCATATATAACAAGAGATATTTTTCAAGCTATCCTCATGGAAAAAAAGAAGTCACGAATTTAATACTGTTGAATCCAGATGGATGATACATGTTTTAGTAGCATTCTATAGATATTACTCAAAGCCCCATGACATAGAAAAAAACAGTTTGCACACAGGCTTTATTATTGTTATTTTAAAGTCTCTCTGATTAGTTCACTTCTCTTGGATGCTCAGATAGCAGTGGGAAGCCACAAGCGCATTTTCTGCCTATCTGGCAAGAAGAATTGACACTGCCTTTCCAAAATAAACCTCTTATTATAACCATACTTTCTTTGTCACAACAGAATTAAAGCCATTGTGTTATTTCTACATAGCGTTTTGGAGAGTTTTTCAGCAGAAAATTTGCTCTGTGAACAATGAAATTTTGTCCTTGCGTTTTAGCTTCCACTTGCACATTGTTTCCAGTGAAACATTTTATTTTTTTCTTCAACAGTTCTAGCAGTACTTTCTCCCTCTTCCTCCATTACCAAATTCTATATTCTAGCTTTATCATCGTGTGCCTTAACTGCTGAAACCTCTCGCCTTTTCTTGTTACTTCCTTTACTTTGTTCAAATAGCAGCCTCTTCCCTTGCTATCAAATCTTCTTTTCACCTCAAGTGTCTTCAAAGGCTTTCAGAGCTTCCCAGGTCAGTACCAAACTCTTCATATTCATTTGAAAAGTTCTATGCAGATCTGTTGACAACAACTCTGTTTTCATTTCTTAGTGCCACCCTTCATATTCTCTCTCATCTCTACAGCCCCTTTCCAAACATCATCTACCCCTCCAGCCCTTTCTGATTCTTGGCACACTATCAACCTAAAACTTCTATCTTTGTGTCTTCAAGAGATGCAAAACACATTGTACAGAAAAAAAAATTCCAGCTCAAAATTTGTTCCAAAAATGTAGTTAGTGAACAAAAGACTCAAATTTGATTCTCTCTTTTTTTTTTCTACAATTCATGGAGATAGAGTTCACTAAAAAAAGTAAAATTAATTTTCATAATAAAAAGTCTGGAGAAACTAAATAACAGTTGCTATTGTTTCAGGTATTTTCCTTTGCAAAATAATACTGATGTTCATGGAACTTCACAGGGAATAATCTGAGTTGTGGAAAAAAAAATTAACTATATGAATAGTTGCTCTGTATTTACATTTCACAAACAAAGGTTCATTATTTTCATTCCAAAGCAGCTATATATTTTTTCTAAATCTAAAAAGAATAACTGCAGTAGAGCGCACATACAGAGAAGAAAAGATGCTGGCAACAAATACAAACTGTTCAATACAGCTTTTCTTTTATAATCAACAGTGTAATGATCACCATACTTGAAACCCATGCAAATCTGGCTGTTTTAAATTGGTACACATCCTCCTCCTCCCTTACCTCCTCCCCGCCAAAAATAAAAACAAAATAAAGGGAGGTAGAGAAGCTCCAGAAAACACTTTAATTAATTTCATTATGAAAGCTTCCACTTCAGACTCCTGGAACACGGTCAAGGAGGTACCCTGCAGGTCTAGGTTAGAGAAGAACACGACTATATATTGCTTTGCCTGCAACAAGAGATTCCTACAGTCACTCCAATAATTGCAGCATCCAGAGATGGTTCCTGTTTACAATAGCCTGTAGTGTGGCAAGCGGCATGTTTCCATTAACTATCATTTTACAAAGCTTATTGCTTTGGTAATGTAATTGAGCTGATCACAACAGCGTGGTACTCTAAAACCAGTAATACAGGATACAATAAATGATTTGGAGGAGTAAATACTTATCAAATAGGTTACTAAAAGAGACAAGCTGATATAAGATTGCTCTCCCCGCATGCAGATAGCTCTGAATCTAGACTGCCTGAGTCAAGCTGTTCTTTGCAGTCACTCGGGATTTCACCTATAAAAAGGCGGTTTCCCTCCCAATGGCTAGATCTGGAGAACAAAATATATGTTTTTTTAAGCCTGGCTCTACAGCTGGCTGCTTTTCAACCCTCTTTTATCCCTGCAGAAAAACACTGCAAATCACTGTCTCTCTTTGCCACCTAGTGGAAAGCTTGGTTTTACAGTTGTGTGAACTACTTGCCATTAGAAATATTAGAAACATGATTATGGAATCCTATGACAACATAAATCTTTGCATCAAGACTTGCAAATAGTCCTTGATCCTGCAGTATATCAATAAAGAACAATTTAAGACTGTTACAGAAACTCCAGTATGCAAGATAGAACTCTGGTTTGTGCAAAACTTTCCAGATACAACCCAAATAAAAGCGACCACTTACTACCAAGCGGTGATTAGTCAATAAAGGCCAAGTTAAACGTCTTATATATTTTTACTCCCTACTATTCATAAGAAATGTCAAAACCTTAGCCATTTGTGACCAGTCTCCTTAACTTAAGTCAATAGTTTGGCATATTTTGTTAGACAGAATGGCACAGCTCCCATCTCCTAGCTAATACAAAGCATCAGGACATTTTTCAGGCTGCCACACTGAAAAAAATAAAATAAAAAAAAGTTACCCCCGTGCTCACGTTGTCCTCCTGCAGGACAGATTTACTAAAACAGAAATCTCTTCTCCAAGTTCCTATCCTGGCTCACTATCCTTCCAAAGCTGCATTTTCTAAAAGGAGGATTGAAACAGTCACAATTAATTCTTAAAATTTGATAGAGATAGAAATTGTGATTTGTAGTTTGTCAGCTCTGTATCAGCGCTTTTTGGTTTCTTTCCAGCGCTTTAGTGAAGTTAAAGACATGGGAAATCAAAGCAAGTCCTTAATCGTGTTCCAGAATATCACAGTTTCTTCTCGGCTTGGCATTCATTGAAGTATTACTGGCACGAAGTCATTGCCTGAAGATGCTACTTGCAAGTGGAAACGGGTCAAGAACACCCACGCTTGATTTGCCAAAGGACTGCTTTGATGAAAAGTCAGAAAATGCATTTGATTCATATTTCATTTCCCCAATGTCAATTCAAGTTCAGAGTTACATAAAGGTAAGTGATTAGGAACAAAGGCCTAACATCCTTCCGCGTTTCTACTGAGCTCAAGACACGTCTGCATTCTAAATTTTGGAGACTTGCCATCCACTGAAGACTGTTTCAAAAGCCCTTTGACAGTTATAATAATTTTACCATTCCCTAGCTTGTTTCCCTTCCTCAGGCATATACCTAGATACAAAAGCTACCCTAGAAAAGCATTTTGGATATTTACTTCACGCATACTGTGAAATTTCACAATCGAATTTGGGCTCAAATTTTTAAGACTGCGAAGCAAATACTCTTTTTGATCTCAGCAACATTGTCCTACACCACTTTTGTGGAACACGTCAGTATTCAACTACATAAAGCAGATTTTGCCACGGGCAAGAAGCAACTACGCAGTTGTTAGTGTAATTTATGGTGGATGCCTCCAAATTATAGCAACTCAGATATGTTAGTTAAGTATGGGGCTTGTTACAAGAGCAGATTGGGATAACATGACCAAACTGGCTAAGGCAAACAGGCTAAGCTGAAATTGCAACTGCTGCCAGTTAGCACTTAAAGCTAGTGTGGTAGATAAGAGAAAGAATGCTTACAAAATGCCAATGAAAATTAGCCACAGATTATTGAAGTAGCAGGCATGGAAGGCATGAGCTCTGATAAGGAGTCTCAGATAGGGAAAAAGAGTCAAAGCAAAACAGGAAGGCACTAAAATTTGGAGTGGTTTGAGTTAACTTGGAGCATGGGCAGACTAAGCAGTTCAGTGTTGAGACATGCAAGATAATGAGCCGGGGGAAAAAAAATGGATAGGAATTTTTTTTCTTAACGACCATATGCTCTGAAACTTTGGGTGGGATTGGAATGTAGCGTGGTGGCAGACAAAGCTAAATACTCCTTCTTTTCAGGCTTCTAAAAGGAATATTAAAAGAAATACACAAGATCGAATTTCAGAGTGTACTGGAACAAATCCAGGTGTGAAAGGAAAGGGTCAAACTCCCACTAGGAACAGTTCTCCAGTAAAATAAAACATAAATATACACCCAGAAGACCAGTCTTGGGACATCTGAGAGGCTGGAATGTTACACAAATTACCTGCATATGTCTACATAAAGACTGTGCTTTTTGCCATTTTACTCAAGATTTAGTTACTCATCAAGATTTCATGAGAAATTCATGGCCTAGACTGTACAATTCATTAATTCACTTATCCCATAGCTTATGCATACATTTCCATCTTCTAAGTAGAGCATAATTTTTACAATCAAATACTCAAACACCTGCTTTGAGTGAGCTTTTAATGCACTTTTTCTAATTCCAAAACTGTCTCCATGACTATTTGTGCCAATGGGCTTACTCCTCATGATATTTAATGAAAGCTATTAAAAAAAGGAAGTCTTGTCTGTTTTTCCACATACAGACCTTTCATATTCCCTTATATAAATTCGACAAGGCCTGAAGAGGGAATAGGTGCTTTAGAAAAGCACAAGCTTTATCCTTTCTTTCCTCTTCTCCTTCTCTTGACACCTGGGAATTATAAATAGCAATATAAGAAGCACATCTTTATTTTGGCAGTACTAGCCTATTAGGTTTCCAAAAGCTGACATAAATAAAGGTACGAAGGCTTACCAAAGGGATCACTACAGTCATTATAATGGAACTAACTGGATAACTAAATAAGATCCGGTAGTAAATTCCATATTTTACATCGTAGCATTTGGTTTATATCTCGTTTTACTGCTATCAGCACACAGCCAATAGTAATCAGATTCTTATCTAACACTAGCCCTATGTAATGCTCCTATTTAATTTAATGGAGCATTTGGTCATTAAAGAGGCACCGAACCTTCTTGGCCTTGTTCTGGATTTCCTATGTTTGTTTTATATGCTGTAAATATCTGAGTATCAAGACATTAAACTAAGACTACAGCAACAAATCAGAGCTCTGATTATTGATTATTTCCTAGCCACATTACCATCTCATTTCATTTCTATTGGATTTCAGGTAACAAAGATACTATATTGGATCATCTGTGCATACCGCAATAAAATAGCCAAGAAACTGTTAAGATTTTCTTTTGATATAAGACTTGCTATAGCTCAGATAATGAAAATTGTACACATTGGCACAATGCATCATACTTCGGAGCACTCGGAATGTCTCACAGCAGTAAAAGGTATTAGGCATTTCCCACGAGCAATGGCAGGCACAAAGTTGGTAATACTGTATTATTCCCCAAACCTACAAATAAAATCACAATATACAAGCTCTCAGGACAAAGTAATGTCTTTTTCACACATGCCCCTATACTGAATAATATGAAATGGGGTATTATCATTTAAATAATAATGAATATAGACAAAAGGCAAACACCATATATTCCTGGAGAAGTCTCCGCTACTATTAAAATGAATAAACTGGCACCGGTAAAATCTGAATATCTGCCCATCCGCTTCACATTTCTCCCTATTAAGAACAACATGTAATGGGACAAACACCACACTTTTAAAAATAAATTTTCACAGATGAAATACAATATGGCAAGCTCTACTACAAATGGTGAACATTGGAAGAGATTACTGAAATATTGTTGATTTTGACAGATTTAGAGACCATTAAATAAAAATACATCCAAATCCCAAAATTTCAGTTTATAATTTTTAGATTCATTCAGGTTTGCCTTAAATTTTGATTATTGCAATAATACTTAAAATCCACTAAAATACACTGCTTAAAGTCAATTTCCACTTATTGAACACTAATAATCAAATACTGCCAGAAGCACTTAGTGTTTAAAGGAAATATCTCCCTTCACGCAAATTGGCAACATTTCGGTACATTTTAGGCCAATCCATTTATTTCTACCCAAACTATATTTTTGCATCTATTCATTTGGCACATGAATCTTATACTCATCTCAGCGAAGCGCATAGGAGATGTAGAGTTATTTACTGACCATAACTCATCTTAATCTTAGGGTGCTTGTTTTGCCCTTCTAGACATTTTTTCCTTAAAAAATAGTGCCTTTCCCTCCCTTCCATCCACCCCCCCAATTCACTCACTGACTTTACTAGCTTATTTTATTAATGAAAGCAGTTGCCCCATCTTTTCTATTTCTCTCTCCAACCAGAAATAGGGAAGAGAAAACTATCTGCCCTAGTAGCCTAATTTACACGCACTAGAAATTGAGCAAGTCAGATTTTTCAGTAACCTTCTATTTCATTACTAAGATGAGCCCCATTCCAACTCATTATCAGACCTGGCTCCCTAGCTGCTCTTTTACATCGACTTCCCTTATTTTTCCCCATTTCCATACCTTCTGCCGCTTCTACTCACAAGGCTCTTTTCATAGGCTTTTGCTAATTCTGGGCCTCAATTCACTTTCATATCTCTGCCATGACTGTTAACTGAAGCTACATAGTAAAACACAGACTTTGCAGCTCTCTTGTATATTCTTGAAAGGAATAATTTGCAAAAACTAGTTATTCCTTTTTTAAAAAATATACATACAACACCTCACTGACCAGTTAGTAAGGTACATTGACTTACTGCAGACATTACTTTAAAATAACCCTAGGGCAAACAATTTTTGCTGATTAATAAGGCTGCAAGCTTCCTTTGAGGTGAAGGATACACCAAATTAGATTAATTGTTCACTGGTGATTTCATAAAAATGTGATATACTACTTTGTTAATAACAATAAATAACACATCATGCCTTGGGCTACTTGCACATTTTCTCTTATGCTGCACAAATACTGTAGTACTTTGCTCAAAGTCTTTCCTGTAGGTAGCACTGCAGTATCAAAGGTGTTTAGATACATGTTTTCAACACAATTTACTTGGCATCTCTGCTTAAGCATTTTGCCACTGTAAATCAGTTTATGTCGCCTACAGTAATTACCTTGTAGGAAACAGATTTTCAACACTAAAACAGAAGCAACTACTCTGCAAGCAAAAGAGATGGTGGCTTTTCATGCACCAGCATTACCTGAACTGGTAATGTTCCACCAGTGAAAAACATTTAATGCACTTGCCAAAACACACATTTTTTCGGGAAAAAAAAATACATAGATGTCTGTTCTGCAGCACCCTCAGTTGGGGAAAAAAAATATCACTACTATTAGTGAGCAAGTGATTCAAACAAGTCCTGTTTAGTAAAGTACCCTAGGTGGGTAAAAGTGAAAGAAGAGATGAAGCCATAATCTCCTCTCCTACAGGCATTGTTTGTGAATTACTGCTATAGAATATACTCTAGCTAATAGCCACAACTCAAGATAATTAAAAATCATTCCGTTTCTTCCTCCAAATTAATTTTAATCGAGCTAAAGCATGATGCATAGGAAGCACTGCCTGAATATATGTAATCATTACATTTTCAAACACTTTATTAAGCAGAGGACTTTCAATCTGTTAATAAGTGTATTGTCACAGGCAATTGGAAAGCACAGGTCTTAATCCAAACGGAGTACTACACAAATGGAGAAATAGTGGGTTATCACTTGGGCAGATGTTTTGATGTTGACTTATGGCAATGTTTGCCAAATGCCATGATGTATGGGAAGAAACTAATATTTGAAAATCAAAATGAACATATTTCATTACAATGCAATACTGATACTCTCTTTGACAGAGACATTATTGGTAACTGCCTCAAGACAGTATCTGGCTGTTATTTGTACAAGGCTGCACTCGAAAATCAGAAGCAATAGCTCTGAACACACTCTATCCAGCTCAATCATTTTCGTTCCTTCCCCAGCATTGGATTTGTGCAGTGGATGCTTGATATGCTCACCAGGGCATTCACAAGGCCTATACAGCAAGTTAAATCCCATTAAGTCTTTGCACTGGGACTCCAGTGGCACATCAGCCTTTTACACATGACTAACTTGCACCTTAAATAACGACCCGTTTGGAACAAGCTTTTCAGTTCTAATTAGAAAACACTGTTGTTACAGGCCAAGTGAAAAGTTTCACAGTGTCTCAGTGGTATATCCTGTTCTCTGCCCAGGGCTGGCTTTGGCAACACTGCACTGACGGGCTGAGATATAATGTATGATATGTTTTAAGATTCTTACTTGAAGAAAGAAATGCACATAGTTTACCATTTGCATGGATAATTTTCTTTTAAGGCATTTTTTTCCATTGTACCAGGCAAGCTTCACTATAAACTCTGCATATGTTGACTTACTGACTGATTGCTCAGCATCTTATTTCTGTGCTTCATCCTTTCTTAGCGGCTTTGACACCATAGTTACTTTTCAGGGTAATTTCTACATTATGTCCATTCTCTCACACTTGAAAGCAATTGGCAAGACTAAGAAGGCATTTTCAGACATTTTAAGCTTTACTTGGCATTTGGCTTATAACAGGAAAAGTCCAAGAGGGCACATGGCATTTCTGGACGTGGTCGATGATCGGTTCCCTGACTGAGAAAGATTAGCCCTTCACTTACACCCTCTAAATGAATCCTGTATAAGCCTGCTAGCAACGCTATAAAACCCTCCTCCAGCCACCCTAATCACTCTCCGTACCAAGCACTGTAAAAGAGCAAGGAATTATACCAGAAATTAACCACTAACATACGCAGAAATTCAATCCAAGAAAGCACATAAACATGTATATAGCATGCATAAGGTAACTGAATAAACAACTGTTTGAAGACTTATGTCAAAAGGAACACATAACCTTTTCTTGTACTCCTTTCCCAACTTCCAGCCCCTGAACTGTAAAGGAAAAAAAGAATAGGAATAATTAGGATGCCAATTTCTCTAGGTGAGGAGTCATTTATCTTTAGGCAGCTGTGTGTAAATAAAAGGAATGATGATGAGAGCATGCAAAATATTTTTTCATGTAACAGGAACACCTTTCACTATAAAGTTTTGTTTGCACCTGACTCCTGACTTTCAGCAATCCAGAGCTAATTTTAACATTTATATCTTCTCTGCATATACTTCTGCTCTGCATAGCTTCCCATATAGACAAATTTCACATTTTTAAATTGTCGCTTAAGTTAGAGAATATGAAGCAGCTAAAATCCAATGTTTCCATATCAAAACCCTTCTCCTTCAAGTCTTTGTCCTCTAAGCAAGGCTTTCACACTCTGCTCAGGGTAACATGATATGCACAAATGGAACCGAGAGGTTCCCTGAAAAAGAGTGCAGCACTATAAGATTTCATTCTATAAAACAAGGGGATTGTTGCCATGGTACCAGCAAAAATTTTCCTTCACTTACACGTACACACATGAACCTTTCCTCTCACAACAAGATTATAAGTATGGAGAGTTAAATACTATGCATTTCATTCTTCATAGTATTTTTAAATAGCTGCTTGCTTTATATTAGTTGAAATTCTACAGCTAAACCACATCTTGCAGATCTCTACCAAAACAAAGCATCAAATACTGTGTTCACCAGGAAAGGTGGACCCTCAGAAGTCACTAACTCAAGGCACTTAAAAGGATACCTGTTCATTTCTGAGCTATTTTCCAACAAATATAGCTTTCTTGAGAACATGAAAGTCTCTTAAGCCTGGCAAATTCACATTCAGTAAGATCCAAGCAGCTTAAAGTACTTCCCTGGGATGACTGAGAGTCAAGTTCTTTGAGGTCCCTTTCTGATGTGCCTACTACCTTACTCTAACATAGCCTTAAATTCTATGTTTCAGTTTATATTTCTTCCTATTTTTACAGAGTTCATTGATGCCATACATACAGATTTTGACATTTCCCACTTCCCACAGGAAAATTCCTTCTTTGTAAACCCTGTGAACACAGTACTTCCCATACCAGAGCTTTGCAAAGGCGATACTCTGTTGCCTTCTGCTCGCCTTTTTTCACCAGCACGACACTTTTAGAAGGTGTGATGAGGGGGAAAATAAACACCTGTGACCTCCAGTTGTGATACTCTGCACCCTTTGTTTGGTTCCTTACCAATCCGCACCAGCACATTTCCTATCCCCAGGACTAAACCTACCCACTTTGCACATGTGAACCATGCTGAACAAGGAGCTAGGACAGACACTGGCTGCAGTGCCCTTCCCCTCTCCCTCCCAGTATCTGTGTGCTCCTGATGCAGGGACAAATGGCAGAAGAGTCAGTGCAAACAGAGGCAGCATTGCAGGAGCTTTCCTCCTTGCTTTTCAAAGATGCTCTACGGTTCAGGCTGACAAGAAAGCTTAGAGCTACTTTCTCATTATAGTGATTGTAATGAGAATGATAAATGGGTTCAAATGAAACTATTCAGGCTCCAGTGATAAGATTGCTATCTCTCCCTATGCTGTATCTAACCCAATTTCATGATGTCATTATCTCCCCTGAAATGTAATGGAATTTATGGCAATTTAAAGGATCAATCCTAGTATATTTTCTATATGCAGCAATTTCCCTGGCACAGGAAAACTCACTTGGATCTTGATTATGTGACTCTACCTGCAGGTGTTTATGCTCACAATGATAAAATAGCCAGCTACAGATTAACACACACATTGATCAGGGCACACTTTAACTGTTGCCTCTTGGTTGTTATTTATTCCTGAAAGACCAGAGATCATCTATATGACTTGTATGCAGATGAGTAATGTAATTAAACAACACTCAGAGACAGAAGGAAAAAAAAAAAAAAAAAAAAGCCTGAAGAAAACATTCATCTGTTTTTCAGATTTTTTTTTCTTTGATGAAAGACTGCCAAACTCACGACCTCAGAAAACTCACATGTCATTGACACAGAGCTTGCAAATGAAAAATAAACAAACCTGAAATTGTGTCATGATTTGTTTTTCCATCTGCGCCTTAGAGCTAGACGTTCACAAGCTACGTTCTTAGCACAGAGAAGGCATAAATCAAGGTAAAGAGTAACAGGTTAAACTTCGGTGATGACAAGGGCAAGGCAAGGATTTTTGGCACAGTAAGATTAAAAGTTATTGTTCATTTTCATCCTCCTCCTAGGAACGGTCTGGGTTGCTTTATGCTGTGGTTGGTCCCATGAAAGAAGAGGCCTGGCAGATCTGCAAGACTATATTGTCATGTTTAACAACCACAGTATTCATAAAGCTTGGAGAATTCTTGAGACTGTGATATTTGCTATATTGAATGATTTCACTCACCATTCCCAGTGCAAACTCTTATCTGAGATCACATAAACTCACCAAAGAAGCTACGAAATATGTCTTATTTTTTATATCTCTTTCAGGGAGCCCGATTCATGATTCTTTTCTTAAAGAGGCTGGCTATGCTGTACTGCTGCTATAATGCTGTTATGAAGAGGATTTGTAGAGACCCCTTGCAGGCTTGCAAGGTAAGTGCAAAACATCAAATTAATCTCAATTATTTTACTTAAGAAGTTCCATGTGAGATTCATGAATCTTTTTGTCCTCTCCTTCTCTTGCCCATGGGATTTTTTGAGGTTTCACATTTCCCTCCTGAAAATGTTAAATTCTTATTGTTTCTTGTTGTATACAAGGAAGATTAGAGGACCAACTGGATCTTCCTAGATGTACCATCTTACCTACTGCTGCCTCTTATGCAAGAAGGAGATCCAGTATCACAGTTGTCTCCATAGTCCTGTGTTTTTTGATCATATAAGCTAAGTTTCTAAATCTCTGATTAGTCAAAACACACACAGTGATAAACAGTAATTCACACCCATTTTCTTGTGAGCTAATGCTAACTGAGCGTTTACGGAAACATAGCCCAGATGTTTACTGCAATATTTACACAGTTCTTCATGCTTCTGTGAATGATGAAGTCAGTATCGTGCAGAATGACTTTAGGATGAGATTCCCCCTCCCACTGATTTTTCCTAATATAAAATAAGAAAATAAACAGCACTAACAAAACCCTACCAATCTGAGCCCCCATTAAGCACAAGGTTTCCAAAAGTCCTTCCTTTAAGTCAAATGTCAGAGTCTTTTTCTGAAAGGGCTGAAATTATGGCCCTGAAATGAAAATATGTCCTCCTCCTGCACTGCAGGAAGTCCCTCCATCACCTCTGCATTCCAGACATAACTAGTAACTCCTGTGTATATCGTGTATATTCATGGAAGCCCTTCAGGATGAACAGTGCTATGTAAATGTAACAGCTATTAATTATAGAACTCAAAGGAACATTCAGATTGCTTAGTTTTCATACTGAACTGATATTAAAAGTGCTGAATGTTTTAAATTTCTTTTTTTCCCCCCACACCTTTTAATTTGCTGCTCTGTCAAAGCAGTACAAATACACTATTGCTGTACACCTCTAAACCTGGGTATACTCCCCTGCTGATTCAACTTCTAATAAATATTACTTCTTGAGCTCAGCGGAGACTGATGTGAGTCAAAGATACAGAAAGGAAAAAAAAAATCCACATATGTATGAACATATTCTTTTACAACAGCAATAGTAGAGAGAAAAAGACTGAAGCTGCCATATGAAGGTTTTGCTCAGGTTTCCAAGAAATTACTCCACAATGTGGAAGTTAAAAGGCAGGCAGATAAGGACTATAATCAAACTTTGTTTTTCTGTAACCCCTTTAATCCAGAGATCTCAAAGCACTTCTTCAAAGAATCAAGTTTTACATAAAAAAAGGCAGCAGGGACAGATTTTCCCTTATTGCCAGGATAATCACCGTGCTAGCAGTTAAACACAAGTAAACACTCAGTAATCCCAGGGAAATTAGAAATGCTGGCAAGTCAGTCCTTGGAAAAGGTTAAAGGCAAGGAAGCATTGATAGGATTGGACTGGCCAAGGCAGAAGTTCTAATATCCCTAGGGCTGCAGTAAGGCTATAGGACTTTTAGCCAAAAGAGATGACAAAAGTCATATCGGGCCCTTGGTATGTGGAAGAAAATGGACTTAGTTTCCAAAATGCACAGTAGAAAAGTGGTTTTTACTTTTGGCAACTATAATGTCGCAGGATCCTCATCATTTGATGATCTGCACCTCTTTGACATCGTAAATTAGCTTTGTATGAAGCCCTTATCACTCTCATATTCAGAATTATTTCACTGAAATATACTTGGTGTAGGACAATCCTTTTGTCCTTTGTGGACAAATATGACCAAGAACTCAATTTATAACCTCGAGTATCTTGCTCGAAGCACATGACCTATAAGTATTTAGATGACCTACAGCCATACTGAGACATGAACATCTCCTAAGCCAAATTCCCATTCAGTAGGAAATCTATTGAATCTGGACTCATTCTGTACTGTCTTTTTTTTTTTTTTTTTTTCTCCTTCTCCCCCCTCTCTCTCTCTCGCTTCTTTTTGCCAAGACCTCATTCCCTTCTTGTTCTGGGCCAAGGGAGAATTACATCAGGTCAGAGGCCTTTCATGGCTTCATAGATTTTTCTCACATGCTGAGACAAGCAGCAATTTCATAAACAGTTGAAAGATTGATTACATCAAGCTTCAGAGATATCAGTTGTGTAGTTGTGCATTGCTGTATTAGGAATCCTACCTGAGAAAAGTTTCAATTACCTCCATAGTTAGGATCTACTTGTCTCTCCAAGATAAATACCGGGCAGAAAAGTTTCCAAGGGGCAAAAAGAAGGAAATCATCACCTACTGAAATAACAGAAGTATATCCCACTACCTATCAGTCTTGCTGTCTTTATTCTGACTAAAGCAGTCCAATTTTCTCAGGTCAAAAAATACAATAGGCTTCTAAAACATGTCATTAAGGTTGAAGTCTCAAGAAGTTCTTTACTTGTTCTGAGCTCTTCCACATCAAAAGCTGGGGAAAATGTCCTTGGTATATAAAATTTTTGTGTTAACATGTTTGTGCTTAAGGACACCAAAATAACTCCACACAGCATAAAAGAACAGGTTAAAAAAAAAAAAATGAACGTGCAGTCACAGACTACATTTAGAATGGAAAGTAGAGGTAGTCCATCGAAACTGGAAGTATCAAAACCCAGTATTCCATGCGCTGTCTCCTTATGAGGTGGCAGTGGGATATTGGAACTCCTTAAAGTCCTATTTGCCACATCTCTGGTCAAAAAAGAGAGAATTGAAGGTAAGAAAGGAATTGAAGGATTGAGATTGAAGGTAAATATAAAGCTCCTTGAAATCCCCAAAGCACTCTGAAATATGCTGGAGAACTGCCAGGAGAGTCCTGGCGATTTGCCAAGGGCACAGGGTTGACTCCCTCCTATGCACATCACAACACCATCTATCCAAGGAACAACATCCAACTTTCATCTCACACAGTTGGCGGCGGGGGGAACAGCAGACTGGCAATGCAGCAAGTAGGACTAGGAGCAAACTAGGATCCCCCCTGACACTCCTACAACTAGAGGCTTTCCTTCCAAATACATATCCAGACAACATGATAAAATAAGAACATGAAAAAAAAAATCTTGTATTTCATACCAGTTCAGTAGAATCACAATGCCCTCCATGATCTGTTCAAAACAAAGGAAGAAAGAAATTTTAAAGCGGCAATTTGAACCCAAACACTGGTGATGCCACACAGGTCCAGCTTCTGGAGTAACCCCTGCCCAGCAGGGTCACGCATCCGCCTCCCTATCACTGCACACCACCTGCCCCTGCTCAAACTCCAGAGCAACTGCTCAGAGCATGGGCCTGTCCTTTAAGCACATTGGAATTTAAACTAGGCCTTTTAATTTGCTGGGGAGCAGCCTATATTTTTACAGTTTTACACTTCCCTTTTAGCCAATATCAGCAAAGCAAGAGAACAACCTTCTTACCATATAAACATGCTCTCCCATAAGACCAGGTTTTCAGCATCTACAACATTCACTAGATAAAAAAATACATCTGCAACTCAGCATGTAGCCTGTCCCTCTTAAAGACAGGTGTAAGCAATCTAAGCAATACAGGTGATTCAGATTCAGTTCTGATTAGAGTTGAAAACTGCAGGTGAAGGAAATGAAGGGAAAAAACTGAGTATTACAAGGTGCATAGTGTGGGTGGTTACAGCTCTGTTAAACAAGTCCAACAGGGAGGAAGGAGGTATAGTCCAGAGGAATTACCATAGTAACAATTCTCTACTATAATTGTTGGTCAAGTTTTACCTAAAGCTGAATTATATGATCCCAGTCTGTGGCTCTTTGTTGTTCTACCAATAACTGCTGAATTAAATAGTACAATTCCATAGTACTAGCACTTCCTGCTTTAATTTGCATAAGATTAGATTGCTTTTTTCTTCCTCAAACTCTCAAAGATTTTATGAGGCTTTACTAAGTAACTAAAAGGGATGTAGACTTGGTAATTCACTGACAGATATTGTTTAATAATACTATCATTCTTAGTCTTTTCAGGGACTAGACGATGGGGATAACATTTTGTGTTCTGCTACGTGATCTTTTTTAAAATTTAACTGTATTGTCAGTTTGCCTTATGAAGATGCCACGCTGATGGCAGCTATTGCAGCTTAATTGTTGCTGATTATTTTTTCATTCATTCCATTTTTTACAAATATATCCACATTGTGGGTAACTAGCATGTCACCTGTGTTTAATTTTTAAGGAGATAACAAGGCTTAGAGAACAGTCCTGATAATACTTGTCATTTTGTAGGCGATATCCTGACACCCAGTAGGTGCTTATAGCTGTATATACTTCACTAACATAATGTCCTTTGGGTATGTCAAGTATCTTCATCTCTTACAAATTTCCTCCTTTAGAGTCCACTGACTTTTCTTTTTTAATTTCTTCATCCTTAGTAGTATTTTTTCCTCTAATGACAATTAAGAAACAAAAAAAACCTCATTTTTTTTTACCTGTCTTAGCCAAGTTAAATGAGCTATAAAACTTCCATTACTGATAAGCAGAGCGCATTTAGCTTTTTTTCTTTAAGTAGACTACTAAACTGCCTAACTTTTTTTTAAAAAAAAAATTAATGATCAATCCTAACTTTCTAGTGAACTTTTGCAATTTTTGTAGTTAGCACCAAGCTATTACTTATGAGGTCCACCAGGAGGCTACTTTCCATCTCAGACTCCTGAGCCAAATTACTCCTGTGAAGGTACCTTAAGTCCCTAGTAGGCACATGTAAAACATACTTAATCACAGGGACAGCACTAAATTCAAAGTAATACAGAGTTACAATCTTCAAAAAGCCAACTTCAGAGGCAATGACTCTTAAAAGAACCACCTCTTTTACTAACAGAGCTTGTTAATCACAAAGGAATCTTGAATAACATAAGAAAATCATTCTTTTTACTGGTAAATATTTATCTTAAAGGTAAAATCTAGCTGGACTTTACCTAGCTGTGTGGTTACACATCAGAATTTCATAAACGAAAAACAGCAACCCACAAATATGAACTTAGGAGGGAAAGTCAGTGTCTGAAGTATTCAGAAAGGATTGCAAACACTCCAGATTTTTTTCTGTTTCTTAGTTCAAAACGCCTTTTAATCTGCATCTAATTTCCTCCTGAATATTAAAACCTTTTAATGTGGCCACAAAATGTAGTAGGATGGCCATACATGTAATTTTACCTACTGAAGGCTTTGAACTAGCTGTTAGAGGTAATGAAAAATGGAGCTATCATTTGTTGTGCTATTTAAAACTGAAAATAGAAGGCAAGAGACTGAAAAAAATGTATGTATGTATATATATAAAAAAATAAAATATACATTAAATGAAAGTTTCATTAAGTTTTAACTCAGCAAATAGAAGTGAACCAGAAGAGTTTTCTCTGCCTGCAAGGTTATCTTCTGATAACACAGAAGAGACTTTGCAGAATATAATAATTTCCTTTTGTTTTCAGTTACTCAAGAGGAACAGAAAAAAAAAAAAAAACTTATGGTCCTATTCATATAAGCAACAATTCCTCATGTAACTATTATTCCTGAGAGACTGGCACAGAGACTGGCAATAGCTTCTAGGTCTGCTGCACTACCCTAATACATGGGCATCCAAAAGCCTCCAGGAGTATATATCTTGTCTTGAATCATCTCTTATACTTAAATCTCTACACAGAAATCCTATTGCCATCAGTGAAACACATATAGATCAAAGAGATGGATATCTCCAATATAGATGCTAGTGTTTTTCTATAGCAGCTGTAATTATTCACACTGATTTTCTCAAAATAATTTTAAATTGATATTCTGTAAAACTGTTCAGTGAATAGGATAAGTTTGCCTTTCCAGCTGGAACAATTCCAGGCTCAGATGTATCCAGATTACATAAACTTCCTTTTTAATCCAGGAAACTACGACGTGATGTTGAAATACCATTTGAGTGGCTCATGGGCAGCACAGAGAAGAAACACGATGGGTCATTTGCTTGATGTTCAGTATTTTTTGGTTACAGAGCAGTCATTTGGTCTTTCTTCCACTTAGAGGAAAGGTTCACACAAAGTCCAGTCTGTGTTTAAGATGTGTTATCTACATGTTCTCTCTCTCTTTTTTTTTTTTTTTTTCCTTATGATCTTAATTGCAGATCTCAAGGATCCAAGATGCTGGTGTTCAGTGTGAGTCAGCACACAAGAGACTAGTTTCTAAACTCAGCTAAACATACAAATCCACGAACTCAGTGGTCTTTGCCAGAAATATCTTTGTCTGGGGCTCAAAATGATCAGCTGGTGGGAACCTGGATAACTCAAAGTATCAGCCGATGCTGGGGCAAATTGGAGTCCTAATGAAATTAATGGCAGAATTCCCACCAAATGCTATTGGATCTAAGACAGAAAGTCACATCTACAATGAACTGGGGCAGGCTGGAAACGGCTTTTCAGCTCATTGTACTTCTTTGGGAACATACAGGGGCTTTCAGGAGGCCTTTTGTCCGCTCCAGCAACCTCAAGGAGACCAAAAATTACCTTGAAGCTAATGCTGAGCAGTGCAGGCACAGCTCATTCTTACTTCACTGTCAGGTAAGAAAAATAAAAGTGAGATGTTGTTTCAGGACCATCTCTGATGAATATTTTGTTAGCTTTTCCTATAAATAAAAATTTCAAGTTGGGTAAAAATTTGTTCAATTTAATATATTTTCCATTGTAGCCTAAAAATAAAGAAAAATATTTTGCTTATTCACTTAAACAAAAAAGTAATTCTGATTTTTTTAATAGAAGCTCTTTATTTTTGGCATAGCAGATTGGAACAATCTTGAAAACTGTTGAAACTTCACATCCCTCAAAATAGTGTCAGTCAAAAAATCCTAGCTCATTTGTTGAAGATTTGACTTGCAGATTACATGAGGCTGGCAGAAGGGGTCACAAGCTGCTTCTGGACCCCTTCCCAAAACAAGTGGCTTGTAGTGGTCCCAAAACAAAAAAGCAGGTTGAATAATCCTGGTTGACAGAATTGCTCCTACTGCCCTATGTCTGCTATGCAGGGGCCATTCAGTCTCCTGACTGTCCCTGGAGAGACAAAATGGACTTTCTTTCCTCAACCTATATAGTTTAAGGAGTGCACACTCCTCTAATTGGGATTATGATAGAACAGAGTTTACAGATTCTTCCCTGTCCTTTGATTTGTTCCTCTAACAAACTGTTTGATACTGCAGTACAGAGCATTATTATATATTGAGCAACCTACCCTTCCAGGTCAACCCGGGTTAACCTGATTACACCTAGGAAAAATGCATTTTACCTTCCACAGCCTTCACTGTACATCACCGAAGTGTCTACTCAGCAGGAAGGATATGGTCATGGTCATCTATTTTTGTTGAAGAGCAAAGCACAAAGCTTTCCATTTTTTTTTTCTCGAGTTGGTGAGCTATTCTGTGAGGAAGGTTTTCACAGTTATCAGCATACTTTTTATTCAGTTGTTACTTGGGGCCATTGTATTGTCTGTTCCAAATTTGCCCCCAGGCAGCTGTGGCCTACTGAGGTCTTTTTGGAGGCCTTGAGAACCACTAATGAGTTTTCATGCCCCTGTGGCAATGCAACCTGCCTCCTTGGCAGCTAAAAACAACCGCACAGGTTGCACTGCTCTTAGCACGGCTCATGTATTCTCTTCTCTTGGCACATAATTTTCAACAGGTGTAATCATGCTCTAAGAGCCTCATGGTACCAGACTATACTACAGTCATTGCTTAAAGGAGCTCTTCTTTTAGGAGAAATGCCACATGAGCTGTTATGCAGGCTGCCCATCACTGCCTGGCATCTCTGCCCTCAAGGCAAGAGTCCAAACAACTTGTGAGAAGGCACGTTGCCACCTCAGCAGATGGCCACGAGCATAAGCAGCTTAGGGATCATGTCTGTGCATCAAGCATAGGCCCTGAGGGCATGATTCCTAGCCAAGAATGCTACAACTGCTCTTTATTGTCTGCTTACCGACCAAGAGTGGTTTATCTTTTGCTTATCAACCAGGAGTTCAGGGAATATGTCCTTGCTAAGTAAGACCTGGGCTGGATTCACTTTCAAAAGTGTAAAATGTGGTGGTGCAAGTCAAGTGTCTATCTGGCTTGAATCAGGCAAAGTCCTAAGAGGAGCCAAGGGAGTGATCAGGATGCAATCTGCACTGGAGCTGCCCAAATTGTTCTGCCCAGGACAACGTGCCAGAAATTGCTGTCATTTTATCAGATTTGGGAAAAGACTAGGAGACCTACAAACAGTGAAACCAGTGTTATTATGTAGGTGAATTTATTTTTACTCAGAAGACAAAGGGAAACTTGGCAGAATAAACGTATGTAATGAAATAGCCAAAAATTTAGGTCCAAGATGAGAACAAAAATGACTGGAAATTGCAAGAATTTATGGATTAAACTCTGAAAGGAAGGGTTAGAAGCATTTTTGTTTGGCAGTACTAATACTTAAAAGAAAGACTTCTTATAAGGAAGAAAGCAATAATATATTCACTGTGAGAAAAGACAACCTAATGCATCCTTTCCTTTCAATTTCATGACTAAGACGACATTCACCTTACGTGCAGGAGTACTACAAGTCCTTCAGTGCTTTTGGAAGACTGAGTTAGAAGTGCTTGAGAGGCCCTGTCCTTACACAGGAAGGAAATGAGGTAGAGGATCAGAAAATATATGATGTAAACTATGATGTGACGTGTTTCTGCTGGTTATGTTATCAAAGGACAGGATCAAGGACATGCTGAGTTTATACTGACAATCTTAAAACTAGATTTGGATCTTGCTATTGTGATCTGAAGTTCAGTTCATTTTAGCACCAAGAACGCTTAGTAAATAGGGAAAGAAAAGAGACAAAGACAGAACGGTCCACGGGCAGATATGTTCACAATCATCACACTTTTAACTTTATCAACATTTGAATGTACATATTTATACTACTATGTAAGGATCAAAACCTTCAGGAAATTTAACAGAAAATATTTTGGGTGATATAAGAAAAATACTTCAAGGCCATTGCATCATCCTGTGTGAAGCAGATATCACAAAGTTAATCAGAAGAAACATGCAGTTCTGCCCTTCACTGTTACTGGACCACTTTTCTTGCCGTTACTACTTGAAGTCTAACACAAAGCGCAGGCACTCGGCAGACAGCAGGATCCTGGTGGTTCTCTAGGCCCTTCAGGCTGCAAGGGCAAGAGAGATGCCTGCACTCACCCACCTGCTGCACGCTGAAGCCCTGGGTCCTGCTCATGCCCTATCCCTCCCAGATGATTAGCCCAAAGTGATTAGGACACACTTTCCCCATGGTTGCAAGGGAAAAGGAAGAGGGAAAGGTAGAATCAGTGGTCAAATAGTCCTTCTCCAGGCCTTCTCATGTTCCTGAGAATATATTCCAAGGATTTATTCTGTGCGGTGGGGGAGGGAGAGGGAGAGGTAGGAAGCGCTTCTTGAAAGCTGCTGTTTCAGGAAGTACCAAGCACAAGGAGGTGTTTGAAACATGGCCCCAACCTCCTCTGTGTTTCACATTTTTCAGGAAACTGCCTTTATCTACAGTGGATGCACAGCTTTTAGCTCTTTAGAAGGGCTAAAGGCATAGAAGGGCATAGAAGGAGTCCATGACCTGTCTTTGAAACATCTAAGCAGGAACAATTCTTTTTTCTTTTAAAATACAGCTGAAAGGGGAGATGCTGAAATAGGCACTGAATAAAATATGATTCTTAGAGCAGAACTCATGCTATCCATCTATCATGTAGTGCCCTACCCATGAAACTACATTCATATTCTTATTATCTTACTGGCCCAGTGAATCTTGAATTCATATCTGTACAACGATCCAGACTGAACAGGATGACTGGACACCACTGCCTGGGCATAGACCCAGATTAATCACAAGCAAGAAAACTGGGCCAGGAAATGGGAGATGTTGGTTTGAATTCAGTCAGAGAGGGACAGGTGAAGAACAGATAAACCTATTCAGCTATTGCTCTTTTACTATTATAGGCTATTACGTGCAAGGGAAAGGGCACAGTGAAATTTCCTCTTTAAGGACAGTGACACCCTCCACAGCATTTGATCCAATCTTTCCTGTTCTCCAGACACCTTCCCATTTGAGATTTAATCATGGGATCACCTAAATTCTGGATGTTGAAAGTGAAGCCCATGAAACCCAGGCTATCAAGCCAGTAACTTTGGCTTGGTATCTGGGCCAGGCTGACTAAATCTGTTCTTAAAAAGGGAAAATATATAATAAAAATAGCATGAGTAGCAAACTCATTTTCTACTAAGTAAGTGTAACCCAGCAAAGCAAGTATAATTTGAAGTGCTGGCTCACTAGTTAATATGTTAGGTAAAACTGGCTCAAAATTCTGCTGTGAACAACGGTCGTTAGGCACTCTCACCTACTGCAGATGCTTATGAAGGATCTTAATAGAGAAAGAAGCTATTAAACTTTTCATCTTAACAATATCTCTATGCTGTCTCATGGTCCACAGAAAGAGATACATGATAAATTTATCTCATAGAAAAGGAATTGCTACCTGCTCCAGACTGTTGGCTGATTTTTCCAGATGTCTTCCTTGCCATTTCCATCCATACACTCTGGAAGCATTTGCTGTTGAAGGAGAAAAAAGTATTATTTTCTGAACCAAACCAGCAATTCATGTAGCTTTATGTCCTAACCTTGCTGGTGGCCAAGTTAGTTCTCACACAATAGGAAGGAAGAGGTACAAGAAATTCTAATAAAATAAAACATTCTGAATAGCAGGATCAGTAAGAAAATTCTTCCCCAACTTAGGACTATTCTGCCCTGAGACATGATTTATAATCTTTTACATATTGTACTCCATTAATATTTGTCAGTTCTTTCTAATTTTAGTTCTAGTAGCTTGATAATACTGGGACCATTTCAAGTCATTTATTTCTAAGCAACATTTCACTCCTATGTTGCTCTGTCCCACTTCATCAGCATGCCCAGCACATGTTTTACTTTGGAAACAGCCTCTCCTTCCATCTGCTCCCAACAAATGTAATCTAATACATTAATTATATTAAAAATTATCCAAACTATCATCAAAAGGGCTTCCTTAATAAAGACCTGGAGAACCTTATTATAATTTTTTTGAGTTAAACTTATTTTGTCAAATTTTCCAAACCTTAGTAGCTACAGTCTACATTCAAAGAGCAAGGTTGTGGCTTTCAGTTGAAAAGCTGTCTGTCTTGTTTGATTTCCATTCCCAGTCTGATGCAAATCCCTCATATTGCCGCTTTTGCTCTTCATCGTTCTGCTCAGATAAATTTCCCACCCTGTCATTCTGCTTTCTAAAGCAGAAAAGAAGCATGAATCTGCAACATAAGGAGTAAGTCTTCTTACTGGTAGCCAAACATAGTCATGCAAATGAATTTTTGTATCCTGTCCAACATTAGTCTTTGAGAGAACTGATTTCTTTCCACATTTACTTCCATTCTGGAACTGTGAAGTCACTGGCCTTGATTAGCTGTTTGTCAATTAGATTTTGATGAGATGAGGAGCTGGAAGGGCATTTGACTAGTTCTGCATCTGTGCTCTTCAGCAGAAACAGTTCATGAGTGTAGATGATATATTTCAGCAGAAGGAGCAGGAGGAAATGTCAGGAGGCTGTACTGGATTACTTGAAAGGTTTTCCAGCCTAATTCATTTCCATTTACCTTCCTCCTGCTGCCCAGTGCAGTATGCCTCAGTAAACCTAATATCTGACTTTTATAATTATTTTGAAAATGGTAAATATCTCTTTTATGAAGCACTGTGAAAATTCATAGTATCACAAGCCATACAAAGACATATTGAAGAAAATATTTAATTAAAAGTGTATTAAGTGTTAAATGAATCTACAAAACCACACTCCCAGATCCATATATTGCCTGTATGGGGAATAAGATATATAAAGTTTGTGCCTGGCAATCTGTTATTTAAATGGAACGTTAATGTAATCAAAATTATTTGCTTGTATCAGCAAGACTAACATCATCTTGCAGAGTACTCTCTTGTTGCTAATAGCATCTCACATGAATCACTACAGACAGCACAGAAAATGTATCCAGTATAGAATATATATACAGCAATCTGCAACAGAGTCCTTTCTCTTCAATAAATTTGATGCAAAATTAGAGGATTTTTTTCATTTCAAAATCTGAATATGATTCTGTATTTCAGATCTTCAGTCTGATTCAAGTTTTCAATTATAGTTCCAAAAGATAGGGAATTCACTGACATTAAAATCTGGTACTAGATTACAAGGAATGAAGAGATATGCTCAGACACAGAGTTTGATATCTCCTCTATACATTAATGATAGGAACTTCAATTACACTGAAAGGATTCAAGTGTGTAATTTCAAGTCTCAAGCCAAATTCCTAACTGGTAAAACTGGTAAAACTCAGATATAGCACTGCATTGATAATATGAGTCAGTGAATAAAAACAATCACAGTGAGAAAGAATAAATAATTATCTCATTTCACTGAATAAAGAAAATACCCAATTCCAAGAATTTTAGCAGTCACAAAGCTACAAGTTACATTTAGCAAGCCATTTTTTAAAAAGCATATTATTTTTATTCTCTTATATTCTGGAAATATTCTTTGTCTTGATGCTTTGTTTCCTTTTCTATGGAACTGAAAAAATATGACATGCCTAAAAGTTGGGCTCTATTTTGCCTTGATAAAGAAATGGTGCATGGGGACTTTTCTGACCTTTCCGAGGTTGCAATTCCTTTCCACTTTCCTGTTTCAGTACAATTCTACGGTACTTCATGCTTAAAAATCACTCTGATTCACAATACGGATATTCACGTTTCTTTCTCGCTGATAGAGCCTCAAGAATATGTTCTGAACATGTTCAACTCCATACGAAAGAGAGAAGAATCACTCTCTATAAACCCATCCAAAGATATTTCTGGGTATTAGAAAATCTAGCTTCAAAAAAGTTCATTACATTAAAAAACTTTATCAACCATACTAGTAGGACTCTAAGACAATATAACATGCAAGACAAGTGGTTCCCACTCTTTCCTTTTGAATCTTTTTTTGCATAAAAACAATTTGTCAATGACAAACTAATTTGTCATTAGTTTGAGATAAATTCTTGGAATTCACATAGGATAAATGCAAAACAAATTGAAGTCCCTGAGAAAAATACTATTCCTGAAAAAGTAGGACAGTCACCACTAGGGAAGCTGAAAGCTATGAGGAACGGGGAGTCTGCCAAAGCTGCCGACAAGGAATTTAATTCTGGGCACTCCATTCTATTAGCCTTTCCCCACCAGTTGGCTGTTCTGCTCTTTCTTCATGCTGAATTTTATGGAACCTATTTTTATAGGCTATAATATTATATCCAAGCACTGGCTGACAGAATTTACACGTTTATATATGTATATAGGTTTCAGTATACACAGTTCAGTAGATGCCTCTAGCCCTCTGGGTGTGAAGACTTCGGAGTTATGTAGGTTAGGACTGCAATGATGGGAACCCCCTTAGAATCTGCCCTCAGTGTCTCAGCTATGTGTTGCCTGAAGAAGGGTAGAGAGGTCAGGTTATTCTGCAGGACAATATACTGTAATAAAAAAAGGGTTTTTTTTCAATTTAAATTACTATTGCCAGAAACGAGAATAAAATTGTAATCTCTAACTGCAGACTGCCAGAACCAAGTATTTTTCACACTTCAGTGTAATTGGAAACAGTACCACCAAACTGATCCCACTGCTAAAAACATGACTCACTGTCTCCTTTTTCTGACATTGAAAAACATTCAAAAGCTTTTGGCTTTTTAATAGGGAATACCTTTTTCTTTTTAGAAGTAAAAGTACACAATTTTCAAAATATTTCTATATTAACTTTCAGGACAGTCATAAATCTACCTTTGAAAACACTTTGACTAGCAGTTAAGCTATGATTATGTGGAAAGTTTCAGAGTAACACTTATCAGATTATGCTGCAATTTATTAAAGGCTAAAATCAAAGGTAATAAAATAACATGCAGTATAACTTAACTTCCTGCTGGAATAGCTACATAGGAGGTCCACTTATATGCCATCTTTAATTTTTCAGGGATTTTCAGAAATATGGATACAGCTTAGAGAGACACTCACATTCCAAAACTGCTGAGTTCCTGGAAAAGCCATTTACAGGAAAATTTTCATAAGCACATTAAGGACTTCGGAGCATAAATTCCCTTTTCAGAAATGAGACAGGCACTTACAGCCTTCATTCTTCAAAAAAAAAATCTAAAATTAGATGTAGCTCAACATAGTCAAGATAGTCTCCAAATCACATGCACAAAACAAAGGTAAACTAAACTTTATTTTTTAAGCAAAAAATAGAAATTCAAGTGAATAAAGAGACTACATATCCTTCTACAATTCTATTTCTATGTATTCATAAATTACATAAAGTCAATCTTTAGGACTGAAATTATATTTGTTTGGAGTTTGTTAGGAGGCAAGAGTTTTTCCCACTTATTTATAATAATTTGAACAAGGTCACTTCCCCTACAGTGGGCAGTTTGTAGCAGATTTTTCAAAGAGCATCAAAACCAAGCCAGAGAATACCAATCTGTATTTTGGAAAATGTTTATATTAGGATGTGGGCAAACACTTTAAAAAGGTGAGCTATTTCCACAGAAGGAGATTGCCAAAGAAGAAAGAAGGTGGAAAAACCTGCATATTTGTATCCCTCAAGATCCGGCTGGCACAACGATACAAATGTATTAGCTCACAGAAAATGACACCAATCTGGCTCTGTGAATTCAAATTTTATTTTCAAACAGTATTAGCTCCCTCATCTATATAAGTTGCACTCACCTAATCTGTTGCAAAACCTCCTCTCTGCATTTCTTATAGCAATGATACCACGATAAACTAGTACCATGAATCATACATGAATTTGGAAAACACACACCTAAGACACAATGTTTGCAAATCCAGTAGGATCACTTAAAGCATTAAGCAATGTTCCCATGCATAAAAATACATATTAGGGGATCCTAAGCTTGCAAATGTGTATTACTGAAGAATATTACTGTGGTATTGGAACTTAATGATGCTTGATTCTTTTCCGCCACTACAGTACACACCCTGCTTGCGTTATCTGCTGTTTCTCAAGCTGCTGATGAAACAACCGGAAGAGGACTGGAAATACCTCTTTGAAATGCACATGCAAACAAAACTTGACAAGACTCTGCTGCAATGCCAAAAGCAAGGGAAAACTGTGAGATTTTAAAATACTTTTATTGGAATAACAAAATACTGGAAAATGCTCAGATGTAATTGAAATGGAGGCCAAACAATTGCCTAACAAAAATGGTCACATATGGCCAAGAGGGGCAAGAACCTCTACACAGATATAGAATTGCCCCAACTAAATATATTTATTTGTCCTTGGCTACTTTCTTTATCTCCTCATATGTGTACAGCTTCTACAGCGACAGAAGTGCAATTAACCCGAACTCTTTGCTCTTTCTACATTAGGAGATCTAGGAACCAATTTAAATTGTCCTAATTGCAGAGAATCACTTAGCGGCAGTACACTGAGAATTTTTGTTTCAGCCAAAGGCTAGAGTTTGGAGGAACAGAAACTGATGAACCCCTAAAGCTGGAGACAAACGGGAGATCTTTGGTGGCATCAAGCCATTTGAAAATCAGGACATTCTCTCTCATAAGCTTTAGCTGATATTTGATTATTGGTGATATCTGCACAAATATGTTGCATGCAAAAGATGGTGGATTATACTACAGAGCCTGTCAGGAGAAGCTAACCCAACCTGTGCTGATGCCACCCGAAAGCTAACAGCACAGGAAGGAAAGACTAAGTACAAACCCGTCACTATCCTTTGCTATAGTCAGAATTTCCACTGTTGAAATTTCTTGCCAAGAATAGTGCTCCAGAAGTGCTTTTACTCTTTTTTTTTTCCCTTTTTGCCACACCTGTAAAAGAAGACTATTACCAGCATGCAGCAATCAGTACTACTTTGTAACACAGACAGTAAAATGAAGCTGCTTGTAGCTGGAACCACCAATGTAGGAACTCTTCTCCAGCCCTACATTCCTATAAGGGTCATAGGAAGTAGATTTAACTGTTTTACTTTTTTTTACTTAAAAAGAAGAAGTTTAAAGGTTTGTACCTTGTAGGTACTAGCAAGAAAGCCTTCAGTAATGAAACAGTGAAAGAGCTTGTAGGTCCGGAAAGACCTATATCACTAGGAGGAAATCACAGCTTACCGCCTCAGGGTAACATTGTGCAAAGACAGTATTATGTCGGTGACACCTACAGACAAACCAAACAAAGCACCTGCGTCACGGAACCCGCAACACCCTCACCTGCAAGCTGCCAGTAACCCAGGGACATGGTCCTTCCTCTCATTATAAAAAGAGTGGAACAAATTTCCCCAAATGTTTAATGTCGGTCCTTGCAGTTCCACTTCCACAGCAGTAAGAGGAAAAGATTATCTAAAGGCCAAAAATGACATTTGTCAAACCCCCAAAAATGGGTTAAAAAGGATGAAGAGAACATTAGTACAATTTACTCGCAGCAATGCCTTTAGTAGACTAAATTTACACCATGAAAGCCCTACTCTAGCCAGCCTGTGTAACAGAGAAAACGGTATTATTGACACTAATGTAAAACTAGCTTTGTGTGACACAGTAAATAAGACTTGTACTATCCTAAATACAGGGACCCATTTCTGTTCCATGCTAGCGATCCTCTCAGCCTGCTCTGCATATTTATCCTTGTCACCTCGCTCCCTTTGAAGGACCTCCCTAAAATCAGTAGCTGAGATTTAGTTTTGTGGTGCAGGGAGGCAGCAGCAGACTGAACGCAAGTAGCAGCCATCTTCCCAGAGCAGCACTCGGAATTTTAGCTGGGGAGAGTCAACAGAATTAACATTTTCACCACTATTGACACGCTGAGATTTATTACTCCCCGTTCAATTTAAACAGATTCCTTAGGGAAATTTTGAGGAGGGGAGGGGGTTGCTTTATTAGTTGTTATTGAGTCGGACCATTTGACAGCTTCTGTGGCATGTGTGAATAACAAACTCCTTGCTCGAAAGAGATCAAGTGACCCCAGGGACTGATACGGAGGACACCGATTTGATTTTCGCGTGATGCATTTAGTTTCCGTTGAATTGTACACACAAAGGAGTCTGTCTTGAGCTGCTGCTGAAACCTATAGTCTAGTAGTGTATATGGCTGTCACCCCCCAGGAGGTACTACATTTCAGTAAGATTATTATATAGAGTTGGATTATTTATTAGAGCTGGGAGCTGGGGTACAGCTGCACCCTAAAAACTCTGTGTTTCATATTTGCAAAATTACTGCATTAATATATTATTGTGCCTGCGGGGTGGGGAGAGAAGGAGAGGCAAGAGAGGAAGCGTTTTATCTTCTTACAGATCATGAATGTAAGAGATCTTTCTTTCAGGACAAATACAAAGAAAGTGTGAAGCATCCTGGTACAAGCAGGACATTCAGGCAACAGAAGCACCACTGAGAGAGCACAGACACGGGTGAATTAGGCAGGCAGCCGTGCAGCCTAAGAGGTATTTTCGGGACTAAAATACAAAACACAAGGCTACCTGACGAGTAACCAAACACAATGTTAAGCTCTGGTAAGATTGTAAATGTGTTTTCTGGAGGATTATGAGGAAGAAAAAAAAAAAAAAAAAAAGACGAACTAAGAAAGCTGAGGAAGGAGAGAGCATAGGTCTAACAAATTTATCCAGACACCAAAGCACTTACAGAATCACCTGCAAAGACACCAAAGCAGTTACAGAACCACCTGCAAAGAAACGGGATTCCTCAAGTGAGGTGAGGAGGTGAGAAGAATATTTTACACTCCTGTTTAGAAAAGCAGGAGTGCATTGAGTTTATCTGTTTACATTGTCAACATCTTTTGCTAATTGCTGTAATCCATAAATTGCTGTAATCCACAAACTGCATATTTTAGATAGTCAGAACTGTGCAACAAGTATTATTCCTGGGACCACGGCAATGACAGGGGTGGAAAAGGTACCCTGTGAAGGACACAAAAGGCTTTATCCGGTCTGTAAGCATATGGGAGGGTATCAGATCTGAATTGCTTTACGTTAGATTCATTTAAGGCTCAGTTTCAATTTATCACGATTTGTATTAACCCCACATCTGTGCTATATACTGGGCTTTGGCAAAACAGTGTGCCAGCTAAATGTGCCAATCCTACAAACAGAAGGAAGCCTGGAATCTGTTTGTGCAAGCAAACCAAGGTTACTCAGCAGGCAGAGCTTTTGTCCCACTATCTTCCTACCGTAATTATACCTAAACTTCTCTCTGTTATATATGCCAATGTAATTTTCTGTACAGTGATTGACTCATCCATAATTCACACTTTCCTTTCTAACAGCATCATGCTGTGGGGCTGCAATATAGAGCTGGTAGAGCTGGCATAATGTGCTAATTATGTAAAACTGGTTTTGCTCCACCAAAATGCCAGACAAATGCCCCAAACATGGGAGCAAAGTCTGTTTCCTTCTCTCTGCCATCAATGAGTCTGCAAAAGTTATACAGTTTTAAGAATAATAGAGTCCATGGGATGGGAGGGAGGCATGAGCAATAGCACTAAGTCATAACCATTGCCAGGTTAGTATTGTGATCACTGGCCTATTCAGCTACATTACGGAAAAAAAAGAATTGCAATGTTCTTGATAAAATCATCAGTTTTAAATGGTTAACAGTTGCTCAATAAAATCAATGTCCAAATTCCCTTGTCCAATTTGAGTGATATGCATGTAGTACCAAATTTGAGACCAAAACAGTGAATGGCTATGAATCTCTAAAAGATAACTACAATAGGCAGAAACATTACTGCGGTTTGCTCCCCAAATGAAAGCTTTGCACATCTTCCCAGCAAAACTCTTGGCTGTCCACTTACAGGAAGAAAAAATCAAGAGACTGCCTTGGGGTAATGCACAGCGATTCTGTTAGTTACACACGGTAATACCTGTATGAAAGAGACAAAGCAGAGATGCTTCTTGACAAGCATTTAAAAACGCAGCAAGGGAAGAACACGCTTATTCAAATAAAGTCAAATCAAAACACTCTGCTCAAGTACCTCACTACAGATGACTACATCTAGCAAACTGGATAATCATATGGTGAAAAGCTATAGTCGTGGGCATCACACAGCAAGGAGTGTTCCCAAACCAAGCAGCAGCACACAAGATCACCCACACTGAAAGAATGATTGATTGCAAGCGAAGAAGAAAGAAATTACACAGCATAGCTTTTCTGGGGACAGTATTTTCACTTGTGCTTTTTAAACAGAGGACAGAGTCTCTGGGAATGTAAGCTACTCATTTAAAAGAAATGAAAATGATTTTTAACTTGCCATATCACAACCTTATATAAAAGCATTTTCATTCACTGTGTCATGCCTGTAACACCTAAAGACCTTCTCAATTATTTTTGTTTTCTGGTTGATTCTCCTTTCTCACTGAAGGAAGTGAAATATTGCTATCTAAAAATGAATGATATTCTAACAGCAAAAATCCTGAGCCATTAACTTTAATAGGAATTTGTAAATGGACAAACTAAGAATTTCATGATTAGGTCCATAAAAATAAAACATCATTAGATGTATAAAGTTAAATATTTATTCTCTGCAAATGATTTCTTCACACTTCCAAAAGAACTGTCCTGGGAACAAAGGACAGCAGTAGAAGAAACTGACCCATAGTAGCCTATGCTGGGACACTTTATATATTTCAGTGTAAACAGTCAAAATACTTGCAGACAAACAGACGAAGATGCATTCAAAGGTGACGTGCTATTTGCCTATGTATGTTATGTTCTTGCCTCTTGCCTGGCCTCTTAAGTCTCACTCAGGCTGTGTACTGGGAGACATCTAAATATCACTGGTCTGCTTCTGAAATGCATATTATATGTTTTTATGAAAAATAAATGAATGAATAATGAATAATAAAGCATAGTATGAAAAATAATGGTTAATTAGTGATAAGTAGAACTGTTTTTGCACACCTTTGATGAGAATGCTTATTCTATCTCGGTCTAGGCCCATTTTTGATCAGAAAGAAAATCACTGGTGAAATGGGCAGTGTTTCTCCTACAGTGTGTAACCACGGTGGTTATTTTCCATGCTCCGCATAATCATGGGGGGGAGCCCTACTGGACTCTCAGTATTTCTTTTCTCTCAGAAAAGAGATAGAAAGAATCATTGTTTGTTGCAATTCCAAGAGCAATCAATGACACCAAGAATTAAAAAACATTGGATGCTTAGGAGAGAGTTGTGGAATGGTTTATTGGCCTCTCATAAGCCAAAAGAAGGTCTTAAGAATGGCAAATAAATTTTCTACTGCCCAAAGCATCATCAGAAAGGTTAGTATTAAAGACAGTAAGCAAAACTGATTAAAACAAGTGCTATGACTGATATTGACCCTGACAATGTATGTAATTGCGCTGAATTAGAACGTATGACTCCTGATTTAGTGACAAAGCACAGTCTTGAAAATGAATCCAGAACAAGGATTATTACATGTCTCGATGACAATATGGTAACAGAAGAATAGTGAGATGCTCAGCATAAATCCTGTGGCATCCAGATAGAAAACAATGGTGTTCTAGCATTAGGATTTCTTGAGACTAAATACTAAGCCAAAAGCAGGAGACTCTCAGAAATATGAACCTTAATGCATTGAAAGATGTGATTTAAAATACAAAAGAAACAAAGAAAAGAACTGCTGCAAGCCAGGCCAAAGTTAGCTGATACAGATGGTGTTTTGCTGGCTAATGATTGAAAAGAGGAGTGATTGCTGACATTTTAAAAACTGCCATTCTATTGTAATTCTCGGGATGTCAGACCCAGAAATAATTAAATCACATCAGAAATCACAGGCCTATTACTAAGTGACCAATTTTTATAAAAAAATTCTTCAAAATTTTAACAGACAGATTAACTAAAACTGCCTCTGTTAACTTCAGACAGACAAGTTTTATTACAACATTGGGCAAAAACGGATTAAGAGCTGATGTACTTATTGATACTGCACAAAGATTTGATTCTTTTTTTCACTTGGAAATTGAAAAGGGCCTTGCTATTAATATTAATAAAATAATTGATGATGTCAACAAAGAACTATCAGCTCACGTTCTAGTTTTATTAGAATTTTAAAAAGGCAGTATCCACTAGTGCTGGATCAATGCTGGTGTCGTTCCCTATTTCATTTACACCTTTTCAGAAAGGCTCCCTTGCAGCATACATTAATGCACATTGGTCAGGGTGCATGCAGCACTCCCAAACACACAGCTGGCTTGTGAGATAGCACAAGCCAGTCCACAACTCTAAGAATCTGGGAAAACCTGTGTGCACTTGGCGAAGATTCTTGCACAAACCCCCTGGAGCAAACTTCTTTCCTGTCTGTAACCATCACAGGGGTGGGTTTTCTAAGGTGGACAGCCCTACACACCTCATCTGGCTTGCTCCTATAAATGCTGCTTTCTAACTTTTTCTCCTTCTCACCTGCCTTTTCTATTTTGATGGCAAACTGTGTGTTTTCTTCAGAAGGAAGAATTTTATAAACAGTAGAGAACACATGTGCAAAGGACTAGATAATCACTTGTATTATTATTTTAATTATTGTCCCCAGTCTGTAATAGTTAAATAAATGGTGCTTGAACATCTTGCCTTATTAGTATTCTGACGGTTTTATATTTTTCTAGATTTTCTTGACAAAGCTATCAATCTCTTTATTTTATTCTAATACTCTTTACAATAAAATATGCAACCAGGGCAGTTGCAAATGTTCACATACAAGGGTGTGTACAAAGTTTTCTGGGAGGTCACACTTCATACAGAGCTGCACTGTTTTGTTCTCTTGTAGCTTTACAGTGTCCCATTTAAGTACCGTTCTGCTCTACTTTCTAAGCTGATTAACACACACACTGAAGTTTTTTTTACATTTTTGCTAGAGCTAGTTGCTGCTCCAAATCATTGTAATGCTCTGACTTTCACACACCACCTCATTTGTTCACTCCACAATCCTCTGTGTATAAAAACGCAGCATAATGCCACCTTATTTTATCCATTTATCACTCCAGGATAATCAACAGATACAGGTTAAAAATACAAAGCCCAAGGTGTCAGCAGGACCTAATTTTACAATTACCACCAGAGGGCACTACACCCTGACAAATTATATTGTCCGTAACAGGAGAACTGAGAAAAGGTGATTGCACGGGTAGCAGAGGAATTTACTAAAACAGTGCACCTTTTTATTTTAAGGTGGCAATTGTAATTCAAGTGCCAAAATCCATGATGCAGCCTTTCCCCATCCCTACTGCACGAAGCAGCCTTTTATACGAATGTAACTACCAGTGCATTACCCCTCAGAATTAAATACTGATCTTCACTCTTGCTATTTAGGAAGGGAAATCAAAGGAATTATAGCTGTGGAGGCACGATGAGAGAGTGGAAGAGGCAGATTCTCTCAGCTCCTGATACAAACTGAGATCATTTTTTTCTTGCGATCTTTCTTGTGGTTTCTTTAGATGCTTTTAAAAGGGCTTTGATGGCCTTCCCACTGCAAACTGTGAAATTTATCCCGTTATTGAAGTGTAACTGCAGGACTGCAGAATTAAAATGTATGATTACAATTGAAAAGAGAAATAGTCTCTGTTAAGAATAATTTGATATCTAGTAGGTATTTCTATATCTATTTTATTCACACCGAAGAAACAAAACTGCTGTCTCTGTCTTGTGCTTTCTTCCCCTAGTAGTCAGCAGGCTACAGAGACATAGTTCAGTTTAGCTGGGACCACCTCCATGCAGTTTCCTTGCTCTAGGGAAGAGTGCAAACCAGGATGTTGCTTTTAGTTCTACTGCTGTGAATCTGTAACAACCAGGGCTAAAAAAAAAAGGCAGATTATAATCTGTAACATCACCCATTTGTTTAAGTGTCATAGATACTCTTTTTGCCTGGACCGCTTACTGAAAACAGCAGACAAATCAAAAAGTGATGCTGTAGGAAAAAGTGCAGTGAATAACTGCAAGCTTTTACCTACTATGTAAAACTTTTTACTTCCTGTGAGAATGGTTTGCATTCTGCCACCCTGTTACACCGGAACTGTTTCGGGTATTCTCTCATCATTATCATTTCCTGCAGGTTTTAGGACTGTTTAGCAACACTGAAATAGAATCAGCTCTCTTAATACACAAATTCTACTGCCCATCTGCTTTCTGTCCAATCAGTAGCTACTACCCTCTTTTCTTCACAGTAGCAACTTTAACAAGAGGGTGCATGGTATGTGCAGGACTTTCCATGTCATGCCCTGTCTCCTGCTTAGTCCCTCGCTCATTCACCCAGCACTGCGTAAAGGTCACTGGTTGCAGCATCACACTGGGAGAGGCTGAATTCCCTCTGGTCGCAATCATCGGCCTTGGATCTCTTGCATTCCAGGCAAGTGTTTAAACTTCAGTTGATGGGATTGCCTGAGAAACAGATAATGCTCTTCCTTTCTGGTCCACGTTTTAAAAATGCCTGAGGCAGTTCCCAGATTATGAGATAACTGAATGGGGTTTTCCTATCATGTTGGACTTTGGCACATATCTTTCATATGAGTCCCACTTCAGCTCTTTAAGCCTGTTCAACTGCTTTCCCTTCATTGTATCTACATCCATTTCAAGCTTGTGCTCATAATCAATTTGAAAATTTACTGTAACTCTGAACATATAGACTGAAAGAAGTATATTGTTCTTTAGAGGAAACAAATGAAGCCCAAATTGTTTTTTAAAGAAACGATCTTGGCACATAAGCTGCCATTTTTTCAACAGATCATAAGGTGTCTGTCGGGGACATGGGTGCAGAAGTATCTTTGAAATCTAGTGCCCAAATTACAACAATTATCTGTGCTTAAATATTTTTGAAAATATGATGGCTACTAAATTACTTCCTTTTTAAAATGTACTTTAAAAGAGAATAAGACCTTACAAGGGCTACTGACTATCTGTTCTCCGTTAGCACAGATGAAGATTTTTTTTTGCTTATTTTTTGGTGCTGTCTTACATATAATCATGGCTAGTAACTCCTGGAGATGCCATTATGTACAAATACAAGCTTTTAGGTACTTTAACTTTTAAAGAATAAATGTATACACTGAATTAGACAATGTGTTTGAAATCCAGCTCACCAGAAGCAAAAATACAACAGCGTCCCAAGTTGCTGTACTGACAGACAAGGAAAAAAATGGTCCTGCCCTTCCTTCCACTGTGAGTTCCCTGTTCCTTTCTTTGTTCTGGCAGTAGCTGTTGCTTGTAGGAACTGAAAACCCAGAAAAAAACAATGTCTAAAAGGCTGATCAGAGTTATTGATAATACAAGGTGGGAGGAAAAGAGGTCTGTATCTCTTGCACAAACATTGCCCGGGATCACTCAAGCATATTGCAAAACACCAGTGCGAGGCATTTGCTTAAACGTTGAATATGCAAGAAACCTAAAAGCAGGCTATTGCATTTATTCAGTTTATGTCTGTCTCCTAGGGGCATAAGGCCTTCAGAGCTCTCTCTGGGACATCAGGATTCTGCCCTGTCTGTAGCATTGCTCAGTAGGTAATTTACACAAATTCAGTGCCTCAGCAAACTGTGAGACTGTCCAATTACATAGATATGCAAAAGCATCTTTAGCCTTCTAGATATAGCACTTACAGCTTGAGATACGGTCAACTCCATTGCTGCAGATGCAGGGTGGAGCTGGGAGGGGCGAGCATGTAATTAGAAGGCAAAGCCCAGGCCTGGCCACTAAAATCCCTGCTATTCTTGGCTCTTATTGAATACTGGCTTCTAACTTCATCTTCTGTGGGCATAAAAGCTTTTATCCTATAACATAGAGCCGTGATCAAATTAAAGGCTTAGAAAATCCAGCTTTTAAAGCAATCATTCTGATCCAGTGAACTGCATGCACTTTCAAGTTCTTAAATGCTTATTTTAGTACGCCAGTCCCGTACTCTTTGTTCCCACTACCCTGCATTTTCAGATTAAAACCCAAGCTAAACATTTCAGGCCTGGAAAGCAACCAAGCACGATTTAAGCCTTGCCTTTGACTAAAAATACATTTCTGGCAGCAGTTATACAATGCAGGAAAAGTAAAGGCCTAGCAACTACATGGAGACCTGAACACAACCCCTGCACCCTGAGTAATTTAGGACTCACGGGATTCGGTTAAATTGGTGCCTGAGAAATCCCACCAGGACACTGCTGTTAAATTGGTGCCTGAGAAATCCCACCAGAACACTGTTGTTGCGGGGGTGGGGGGGCGTTTGGGTTAGGAGAGCTCCAAAGAAGCCCCTCGGGGCTCCCTCCCGGCCGCGTAGCTGCAGCCGCTGCAGCGGCTGCTCCCTCACGCCTCACGCCCCGCCGCCAACGGCCGCGCGCGCGGCGCGGGCGGGAAGGGCGGGGCTGCGCGGAGGGAGGGGGGCGCAGTGCGCATGCCCGCAGCCGCCACCGCCCCGCGCGGCCCCGCGCTCCCCCGCCGCTTAAGGAGGGGGCGGCAGCGGCAGCCGCACCAGTAACGGTCGCCGGTAGCAGTAACCGTCGCCGGTAGCCGCCGCCGTCATGAGCCGCCTGGGCAAGAAGGCGGGCGAGACCCTCATCGAGATGGCGCAGAGCGCCGACGGTAGGTGCGGGCGGAGGCCGGGCGCGGCCGCTACGGAGCCGCTACGGTGCCGCTACGGTGCTGCTTCACGGCGGAGCCGCCCGCCCGGCGAGGCCGAGGGCAGCGCGCGGCGTGATTAGCGGTAATTAGCCGCGTTTGCACGCGTATATATGTTTATATGGAAATGTAGAGCTTGGAAAAAAGCTGCTTTGACGTCAGTGGCAGAAATAAGGGACAGAGGAGGGGCAGGGGAGCACCCCTGGTGACATCTCGGGCGCCTTAGTGGCTCTCCAGGCTTTCCTCACGCCGCGTGTGTGGGGCCGTGTAAAACGCCCCAAGCAGCTGTGTTAAAACCATGGTTTTTCTTTATTTTCCCCCCCCCCCCCCGAAAGAAAAGTGCACGACAGGATTGTTTGAGGGAAACGGGGCAAGCAAGGCCCGTGACAGCGGCCCCAGTCCCTTCCCCCGGCTGGCAGCGCAGGCAGAGGGGGCCCTCGCGGCCTCTGTCTTGGCTGCCGCTGCGTTCCCGGAGCTGGAGGGGAGACCTGAGTCATTCCCGGCGCACGTCAGCCCGGAGACGGGCTGGAAATCGCCCTGCCTCCCCCAGCGGGAGCTGCTTTCTCATTTCTTTTTTTGGCTCCGGGCAAGGCTTTCCTGGTGACGAATAGGAAACTAAGTATTTGTGAAATATACAATAACCAGCGGTGCTGGGAGGGCCGGTTTGTAAATGGGAGTCCCGAGCACTCAGTGTTTTCCCTGTATAAATCTGTTGGTTCATTAGTTCTAAGTGTTAAATAGGAGACAGGAGGGGTTTTGCTGTCTGGGGGTGACTGACAAGAGTTCATGGTCCTGTAACACACTACTGTCTGGACAAAATCTTGTGCCCCTTCCATTCCTCATGTATCTTTTCCGGTCAAACACTTTTCTGAAATATAAATTGGATTGGAGTGAGTAGAGGAGACAACTTAATGCCTTCCCTTGTTTGCAAGGAAGCTTGCTGGCTTCCTGGTGGATTGCAGCAGCAGGAGCTGAGAGCTTCCACCTGTGTGTGATTGTGCTTTTTGTTGAAGCTGTGATAGTTACCTAAGTAGTAAAAACTGTGGGAGGAAAAAAGCACCTGAGAAACATGCATGTGAATATCACAGGATGAAGACCAGAGGGTAGGACCTTAGGTCTTTGTAAGTATGAATCACTGATGTCACCATTGCTGTTGCCTTGTGGAATATATTCAATCTTCAGGAAGCTCCATGTCACGTTTGGAAATGGGTTACCTTTTTATCTTTTTTTTTTTTTTTCCCCACAACTCCTGGAAATGTTTTAAGTTAGAATATTTTAACAGGTAGTAAGAGTTTATACAATGTTTTTGTCTTCAGTAGCAGCAGACTGGACTCAGCTGTGGATCATAGTTCTGAGATTTCCCTTCATTGATATTTCAGGTGCTTATTTATGTTGCTTGGTATCTTGCTTCTCTCTCTTCATTTGAGAAAGCAGTCAGCAAACTATGGAGAAAAGTGGATGTAGTGACTTCTGGACAGCATTTATTGTGTTCCAATAATGCATCAGCTTTCTGGGTTGAAATTCATTATCTCTTAATACTGTTACTTGCCATAGTTAATTGGAACCATTATGATTAATGACACTAATCAAATAAGTATGGGACTCTCTTCAAGGCTGCATCAGTCTTTAATTACTGAAGAAATGTAGGTAATAATAATAAACTGTGGTCCATTTGTAGAAATGGAGATATGTAGAATGGAATATTAGGTTCCCACAGGACTAAACTGGAAGACTTGTTAACCAGAAGACAGTTGGAAAGACTATTTGTAGATAATAGGAAATAAACCTATTATGAAGAGATTATAAGAAATCAATTCAAATACTCATAATAAAAAACAAGGTAAGTGAGAAGGTCTTTGCTTAGGAGTTACACCTAAGTTCCAACATGCAACTCCTAAATGGGATTTCTCTCCTGCCTGTATGTGTCACTGTCTGGCTGCAGTTATAGTATGCTCTGGATATTCCAAAGGTAAAACCAAAGGAAACTGCAGTTTGTGGTAGGAAGGTCAGTTTTCTGGAACTGCTTCCTACAACTCACATAATGTTGCTTTATACTTCTGCCATGTATATGCTGTGGTGCATTTAATGAGAAACTGGAAACTCTAGCCTTGTTCCCCTGCAGTTCTTAAATTAATTCTAGTCAAAGATGTCAATAAAAAACAAAAGATGCTGTAGGATGGTGACTGGGATATCTAACGCTTCCCTTAGCCGAGGATCCTGCACAGGAGGTTCAAGGCACTCTTGCCTACCCTGCCTGCAGCCCAGTAACTGGCAAAATAGTGATTCCAAACAGGGACTTGCAAAGTTGGACACAAACCTTGGCCCATGTAATTGCTACTGAGCAATGCTTAGGCCACTCTTCAGAGAGCTAGGAAATGG